>NC_071466.1:190627998-190705498 GCF_028500815.1 Rissa tridactyla | reverse complement strand
GGAAGCCCGACTCCTTTCAGGGCAACACCGTAACAAGCAGTAGGTTTTCTAACACCACTTTATCAAGCGCCTTGTTGTGGGAAGATGGGGCAGAAATACCACAGATAGATAGGCTAAATAACCTTCCGCTGCTCCCCCAACCCCTTACCACAGCGAAAATTTGCCCAAATGTGACCTCTTCCATAGCATTACTTTTGTTTTAGTGGTTGCAGACAGAACTTACTATGGCTGCCTTCCAACATAATCTTCGGGAGAAGGAAGCCTTTGCTTCCCACCAGATATCAGTCCTCTGCATGGGGTAGCTAAATTTGGACTCTAGTTAGCATTCAGTAACTGCAATGTACTTTTATAGATAAATGTTCCCTCAGTATCTCTGAATATTGATTTAAGATGCAGTAGGGAACGATGGTTATCTCAAACCACATTTTTAAACATATTATATTCAGGAAAGGGAATTTCATGCATGACCATCTGAAGCACAACATATTCCACACCATTTAGAACTATCTCAGGTTCTCTTTTCATATTAATCATTTCTACTTAATTTAAAATTTACCAGACACCTCACCACTGAGAAATATTCCAGTTTAAATATTTGACTTGAGTTGCTCATCTTTTGTTTAATGACCAACTTTTTATATGGATATAAAACAGTGTTTAAAATGTAGTTTTGTTCCCTCTTTCTGAATAGACTTCCACTATTACTTTTTACCAACTAGTTTCATTGAAAGGTTTCCAGCGTTACAGGTAATGTAAAGTCCATTAGGTCAGGCTCTTCATAGCATGACATGCAGTAAATTACAAGTGCTTCAAGCAGCTCAGTGAATTACAGTTCATCACTTTGAAAGGTTCCCACTACAAGACTACAGATATCAGATCTGGCAGTTAGGATCCAATTAACACTTTGGTCAGAATAATCAGATTGCATGTGTAAGACTTGTATAATTCGTTTATTGCTTCCATGCATCTTCTGTCTGTAGGTAAATTTGTTGCTGTTATTTCAAAGCTTGGAATCAGTATTTCACTTGCCTTTAGGTTATATTTCAAGTTCTTTTGCAGTGCAGTGATGAACTCTCCCTGTTCCAGCAATTTAGATCACTTGTCCTGTAGATATTACTGCTTGAGAAATGGTTTGTTTCTGGTGGTTTTGTTTTGTATTCTTACCATGTCATTATATGTCTAGAAAAAAATTGCTAGCAATTTTTACTAAGCACATTTTATTTAGTGTAACAGAGGCAGTTTTCTCCAACATGATCATTGTGAATTTCACAGAACACCCAGATACACTGTAAATGACATATGCATTGACATTTACATGTGTACTGTCATGCAAAACCATTTCCTGCTACACTGGATATACTACTATAACTGAATGAAAAAACATTCTGATTTTCTGCTATCATTTTTCAAGCCATGGTCAGTGTACGTAAAGGTTCTTCAGGATAAACCCCATCGGTGCAGAGTAATGGATTTCAAATTCTGTGTTCTTACCTAGTGCTTTACAGCAAATTGCACTTTCAAGTCTTTTGCAGGCAGTGAGATTCCTTGGAAAGAACTCGACTTGCCCAAGGTCTCCCACCTTTTCCATGGGAGAGCCGTAATGAACAGATACACAAATGCTGGAAGTCTGAAATGCAGAAACCTGTGAACTGGATAAGCAAAAAGATCAAAGGCTACTACCACCCCTCTGCGTTGTATTTCCTATCTCAAAACATGCTAGTTGTGTTCAAGACACTCTCTTTCCCTTCTGACAACTCTGCCTATACAAAAGTCAGATATATAAAGGGTTATATCTGATTCATGTACACAGCAATGTATACTTAGGCTCTTCGTTGATACATGCATTTCAAATACTACAGGAACAAGAATTAACACAGAAATGAAAACTTGTTTCAGGAACAAATATTATCTAAAGCTTTACAGATTGGAGATGTGAATAATGGGATATGAAGCTCTAGGGCAATGGTACAAATGTGCCCCAGGCCAATGACACCCAGGAATTATTGCCAGCTGAAACTATTTGTTGGCCAATAATATTCCAAGTTTCAGTCCAATTTCCAATGAGCTACAGTACGATGGTAAAAAATTACCATCATAATGAACTACAAGACCTACAAAAAGCTTGAGGACTGGATGGCTACCAGACTAAACCAGCTTTCTGGAAGTACTGTACTATTTGCGTATCAGAAAAAGAGATCCATCTGCACTGTTTCCCTCTTATAAGACAACGGCAGCAAATACACAGACTGCCTGCAGCCAGGCAAATCATAGCTTGTAACTTTAACAGTTTCAATTAGGAGGAGTGTCTATATACTATTTATGCAGTTAAGAGAGAAAGAGAGAAGCTCCTTTAGATAGCAATTCAGACAGAATAAATTGAGCTCTGTTCTGAATTTTGAATTGTTCTGTGTGAGAGCTTCCTCTCCATGAATCACGCGAGGAACCTCCCGATGCAGGCATGTAACAACAGTCCGTGATGTGAATACTTCATTTCTTTTCTGCCACGGAACAAAACATTGGTGTACAACTGAACCCCACAGAAGTGAAGAAGCAGAGAACTACCTATGCATAGCCATTCAGAGTCAGCAAAATTATTATTAAAGTGGAAGTGTTATGAGACATCCTGTCTGCTTTGGAACCAGAACTGTATTACCTACAGACAATTCTTAGCATATACGTAAATAGATATCAGTTAAAATGTTTTATTAATCTTATGTAACTGTTTGAGAAAATCAATATATTGTGCTAAATTATGGGATTATTTTACTGTTACTGTGTTTTAATTCTCAGTACACACAAGACAGCCTTAGAAAATTTCTGCCGAACTGCTGACCTTGGCTGAGTTAGGTTTCTATTGGTTTAAAAAAAACCCAGCAAGCCAACAATAGCACATTGTATTTTAAAGTGATTTGATACTCTACATTTCCAACAAAATTTACCCAAACCAGTCGAAATACTCCTTCCCCACAAGCCCAAATCAAACCTCGTCCCAACATACCTCAATTATTACCACCACCTTGAAATTTTCTACATTTGCATTTTTGTTATCCTATAAAATGTTCGACAGGCTGAAGGCTCTCATATGCATTCCTAGGTCTTCAAGAAGTGGATAATTGCTCTGACCCCCTCTAAGAGTTTCTGTTTTAAGGGGAAGTTAAGACTAACCAAGAAAAATATCTTCCCTAGCTCAGCAGAACAACTCTTCTGTTGCCTTTTTCCAGCTAAAAGCAGAAGAGTGTGAAGTACGTACAAAATAGAGGCAACTCCATTTTCCCAAAGAAAAGTCTTCAAATAGTAAACACAAAAAGAGACACAATCAGGAAATAATTAATCCCAGCTAAATCCTGAATATTTCAAATCTTGACTTTGAACGTGTTCCTCTCTTCTCACCAACTAGCCAGGGAACCTCAGGTGACCAAAATGAAGTATTTCAACTGATGCCAACAACAGGAGAATGAATCAAGGTCTATTTTCTAATTATGGAGATTGTGATTATTTTAACATGCATGATCAGCCTCTATGCAGCACGATTTTCAAAGCTAGGCAATCGCCAAGCCAGAGTTCCATTTAAGCATATACGTATAAGCACCAGACTTTAAAATCTGTGTAGGTCGATGGCTTTCTGTGCGCTGAGGCACTCTGGCATCTTAGTTCCCTGCACTCCTCAGGACAAGGACAGACACAGTAACCTTTCTGACCTCTAGTTTGTTACATGTATAGGAGCTGAATATTGACAATCTAATTACATGCATATAGCGTGATACATTCTGGGCAGATTCTTCTCTTGTTTACATCCATGTAAACACAGTGTGCTAAAAGGCCATTGAAGTCAACAATAAAATCCCAGTGGAAATTGATATATAAAAAAAGAAAGAGTCAGGCTCAATGTTATTGTTGCAGCTGCCCTTTCATAAGCGTTACATATATATTATAAGGCTGCATGGAGCAGAATGGAGCTTCCCCTAGTGGACTGCTGAGACCTTACTTTTTCACTGGGCTTAAAGATGTGGAAGAGAGTGCAATTTTCACTTGTATGATACTTACAAAAACTGGCTCAGTGTCAATAGGAGGAGCCAGGGCTTTCTTCAGCTGCCGTTTATGCCCATGTAAAGTCTGTACACACTGTTATATGCCTAAATTTGCATGTTAGCTTGTTTATATGTTCTGTTGCTAATCATGGGATCAATTAGATATTAAGAAATTGTTTATTAGTCTTGAGATTGACTTTTTTTTTTCCCCCCATCCCTCAAGCCACAACATGCAGCTGTCACCAACAGCCAGATAAAGATAACTTTGTATGGGACCAAATGGCTGCCGACAATTTTTATCTCCAGCTCACATCAACATATTCTAGGCATAAACTATGGCCAGCGTGTGGGTTATGGGGCTACTCTTCCTGGTAACCCTTGCACATAAGACATAAGAACTCCAGTTAAGGACAGTTTCAGGCAGAAAGGTAAGAGACCCAGACGACAATGATTTGGGTATCACTGCCACCTTGCCCAGGACCCACATAACACATCCAAGATTTCCATTCCAAATCCTGCCTCCTCTCCGTTGAATCTTGGCAACCACAGCAAAGGCATATGCTGCAGCTGCAGAAAATTGAAAACAGATTATCCAAGCGTATCAGTAGCATATCTTATGGATGTTATTGAGAGAGAGATAAAAGAACATTTTTTGATCTCAGCCAAAGTAGCCTTTAATAGTAAAGTTCCCTCTTGACCCTGCCAACTCTGATAAGTATTCTATAGCTTTACGTTCATTCATCAGGAATGCACGGGTATGAACTGGTGTTACTTGTTCCTGCCTCTGGAAAAAATGGATGGACCCCAGCCAAATGTAAGCAATAAAGACTATCATTTGGCCCACAGAGGAGCTGACACGTGGACACTTCTCAGGCTTTCAAGGAGAGTGCTGGGATTAGACCAATCCACCTATTTTCCTATCTGGTGGTTGAATCAAATCCCTTATCTGTCCACCACACTGACTTTTAGGCTCTTTTGTACAGTTTATGATAAAAGGGGGCCATACCACCAATCATGAAATGCAGGTCTGCAGCCTAACTGCTTCTTGGAGCCTGAAGAGCAGATGAAGCAGGCTGCTTTCTAGCGCTTCACTGCTAGAAAATTAATCCTGTGCACTGTGAGACAGTGAGAGGGGGAAAACTGTCTCTAAAGAAAATAAGGAGATGATGCAGTCAACTCATATCAGACCATTATGACTAGCGCTCCCCATTCAGCTCCAGCAACAGCCACAGATTGAAACGGTGCAAGGAAACAGTGACCAACACTGTCCAGGGAGGTCAGAACTAGGGCAACAAAGCACTTTCTCAGGCCAGGCAACTTCTGTGAACCTGCTCATGTAAATCTGAACTTTCTACAGCAATTTCGAAACAGCCCTTCATTAGTTAAAAGTTTAAAAACAGAGCGCTGCAGAGTTTAGAATAATTTGTCAGCACTTTCATTGTTTATGTGTCTTTGGGGTGTATAATGGAAAGGTGGGGTTTCTTAGACATGAGGACAATGGATTAATGGATCTTTAATGAATTAATACATGGTCTTCATGCTTCTTTTGTACGAAACAGTCCCAGTACAAAAGCATGTACAGGATTTTTTAAAAGGAAAATAAATGACTCAATGTATAACATTTGGTGTAGGGTTTGGATTTGTGTTGGGTTTTGTTTTTTTTTTTTTTAATTCCATGAATGCATTTTACAAAAATGCTCTCAAAAGGTTTGGAGAATATATGGAAAGTATATTGCCATATGAACATGAGCCTACAAGGATGGTCAAATGGGGCACTAAGATAATCCTTAGTTTTTATTTGATAAACAGCAGTCACAGAACAGTCCAGATCCTACCAACATGTTTAATAATGTTAAAGCCATAATGTCCTAACTATTTTGTCAACCCTGTAACATATGTTTTAAAATATTGACTCCCGCTAAGGGCAGGAGTACACCCAAAGGCTCTTCACAAGGTCTCATGATGACTACTCTGAGCAGGATTAGGAAGGTATAAAAGTATCCTGAAGCCACCCTAATATTAATTCCTCTGACTGAAAATTCTCAAAATTTGCAAGACCCTCAGATCTGGTGTCGGTATACACATCAAATATTAGGGTGTGCGTAATCATCTGCTACTCACTTCCTTGGAAAACACCTGCTTTGCATGGGCATAGGCATTTACAACTGCACCTAACTTTTGCTTTGTTTTCATGTTCCAGACAACTAGAAACTGCTGCAGCATTTCATGTTCTTGTGATGTGTCACATGAATGAGAGGATTTCAAATTTTCCCGTTCTATATAAAATACAGCCACGTTCACATACAGAGCAGACATTTCTGTATGCCTGGTTTTGCTGTTTGTTCATACAAACACCAAACTCTGTAACAAATGCAGAGTTCACGGACTGCAGTCGATCTGTCCCAGTGCACATACTGAATTTTCTGCCGTCGTTCTCATACAATCATCATGTGGCAGTTTTGTAAGAGATGGCACGGTTATTAGCTTGAGTACTTTTTAGTCTTTTCAGAAATAAAAATATAGGAAGTGAATAACAGAACAATAACTCAATCTTTTGTTAACTTTAATAAGGAAATGTGATAAGTGTCATCTAACAGAGAAAAATGCTTATGGAGATCAAAACTGAAGAAGTAAAATGAGATCCAATGGGAAACATAAACCGTAACAGGGGAGTTTGGCACAGCAAAATCTCCCTCTCTTTGTCCCATACTACCTCCCACTTCAGATGAATATACAGGAGTATCACATCATGAAGCGATCTATTAGGTAACTGAGCCTGACAAGGACCTCTAATAATTTCATAGCATCTTATCATGAATCAGTGACTCTCAGGACACGTTCGTACCACATCATTTTAAGCATGCTACTGATACACCTACTTGCCCTGGGCACTTCCTACAGGCAACAGAGGACAATGTGCAAATCCATGGACTAATCCAGTCCATGTTAAACCAAAATTGTCTACATCTGTCTTTTCTACTACAGACATAGGTCAGACTGACTCTGCTTCTAACAGGGGTATCCAAACTTAAATGCCTTAGGTCAGGCAAGGTGAATCTGGACTAATTTGATAGTTCATTTGAAAGGCCACAGGGTTCCTGGGTGACAGTGGCAGAAAAACTGTCCTGTGTACCACGTGCTACTCTCAAACAACAGAAGATTCACACCAGTAATTCCATTAAGACGGAGACATCCTGAAAAGAATACAGAAATCTTGCAAATAAACTAGGGTAAATATAGTTTCACCACATCTGTCAAGAAGAGATCTGAAAGCTGTCCATGGCTTCAGCACCTGGTATCCTCTGAAAGTTTGTGCCAGCCTGGTGACTCCCTCCGGGCTTGTAGCCAGTCCCCGCTCCCGCTCTCACGACAAAGCTCAAAGCAGCGATTTCTTCAATACGCTGCTCCTCTCCCCAAACACACGTCCATCAGCAGTCTTGGGAGACTGCCAACGCACAGTATATATTTAAGTACCTTCCATTTACTGAAATGTCACCTCCTTCATTAGACACAGGTGACTGCCTCTGTCCTTTCACTGTCTTTCTGTGTCACCTGCCAATGACTTTTTTTGTTCAAGACTATGGAAATACTGTATTTGGTTTTCTCAATCTCTACTTTTAGTGTGAATTAATGCCTAGGGTTAGTATCAAAATAAGAAGTCTTTCCTAGAGATGAGACAAATTTACGGTTTCCTTTTAGAAATCAGGAAGCCCTCTCTTTGGCCATCGCTTAGCCATTCACTGCGCTGGACAGTACAGCTGAAATCCTCCCGACTCGTCACCTTGTGAGCACATCGTCAACAGTAAGGCAACGGCTTTTCCAAACTACAAAAATTATAGACCATAAGCCTGAGTTTATTTATATTGACAATTATGGCAAAATGATCTGTCTCTAACCACAGACAAATTTAGTAGTGGTAAAGCATATGATATTCATGAATTAACTTACTGGAACACACAATTTTGTATAGGCACGTACAACAAAATGACTGAGGGAGCAATAGAGATGGATCTTTAGTGATACACTTGTTTAGAAACAAGTTTCAAATACAGATTTTTATTAAGACAAACAATGGAACTAAAAAGACCCAATTTTTGTAAAAGGTTTACTAAGATAGACCTAGGAAACACATAATTTTTAAAAAAGTTTTAAAAAGTTCCAACGCCAAAAGTATTAAAATTACTTTCTTTTATCATTTCAATAACAATGTCCGATTTGTCAAAATAACAGTAAAAACTCTATAAATATCTGTTAAGGGATTACTCCAATAGCATGAAAAACTCCAGTGAAGAAATGACACAGAATATAGAACTGTCATCACGCATTTGCATATAAAAGGCTGTTTAAAACTGACAGGCACATAAACAGAAATACATGCTATAAAATTAGTCATTTTTAAGCATGGATCTTTAAATAAAGCTAGCAGAGCACCTTCATTTTAGCTAACTCATTCTCAAGAGGAATCACAAAAACAGTGCAGCACCTCGCAACGTATTTTCTTCAGTCTTGTATACAGATAATAGTTTGATTATTACAATGTTTGAACATATCTTCATTAACTTACCTTAAAATATTGTTGATATTTCTTGAATAACATATTTTTGTTAAGGATGTCACTATGAATTTATAAAATAAAAGTATTATTTATCTTTTCAAAAGATTACCAGAACTGTGATGTATTAGATGTTGGAGGTTGCTTGTCAGAAAAAAACATATATAGCACTCCCAGGGATACCAAACAGAATGCATATTTTTTAAGTTCTTACGATGCAACATTTGTAGGGAAATGAAGAGCTTTAATAGGCCTATGAGGAGACAGAAAGTGTTTTAGACTCACAAGTCCTTTCCGTCAGAAATAGCAGTAGCACACTTCAAGCCAAGTGCCGTATGAAACACCCTAAGTTTAAATTCATGCAAACCATACAAAATGCATATTGCTAAAAAAAAAACAGTTCTGACAAGCAAATAGGAAAGAAAAGAAAACATTTTAACACTTCGTAAAGTGAAAATGTTGACTCCTTCAAAAAGACACAAAAATGGGTTTTCAATGCATTCCACTGAAAGGCTGCAATGGCCAGGGTCATGCCCCACGTCCCCTTTCCCCAGTGAACGAGGACCTGGACAGGGGCTGAAACCACAGCGGGGACTCGCATTGAAGGGTCTGACTCGCCAGCAGTGCCAGTAAACCAGCAGGTTCCAGAAACTCAGTCTTTCCACTGCTCTGCTCCAGGTCCGTAACGGCCCCCTATGCCCTGGGCTAGTGAGTGCGAATGGCCCCCTCGGCTCCCCCAGCAGCCCAACAGCTGGGTCTTCTCCCTGCTCCCAGGCTGACAGGGCAGGAATTCAACTTCCTCACTCCCTACGCCTCAGGGAGCAACCAGAGACCTGAGACAGAGAAGGAGGTCAAATTATCTTCTCCATTAGTTTTGAGAGTAACAAGCATTTAAGTCCTTATTGTCTTAAATGTGTTGCTAATAATTTCTTTTCATAAAGGTGCCTAGCATTTAATAAAGCGGTACTTTCCAAAGCTCTCGGAGCACTATCCCACTGAAAATCATAGATTCTGAAGAATTTGGTTTTATTTGGCTCCCTAGACACAAAATCAATTTGTCACAAAGCTTTGATCCTATGAAAATTCAGTATTACTTATATCATAGTGTAAATTTGAAATAAGCACACAATCTTCTGCAAGATCTGAGACAGACTTCTTTTAACAAGTATTTTGTGTACAAACTTCTATTTGCCTCTCACTTTTATTCAGCTTTAGAAACTACCCAGAAATTATCTTAGTAGAATTCAGATACTTAGTCTAAGAGTAAGAGATGTAGCTCCTTTCTCATACAATTTGGATTACTCACAAAAAACCCTCACAAACCAACTAAATATACATGTAGGCCTAATTGCTGTAACCGCTGATTAGCAATCTAATTTGAACTAATTTCATTAAAAGAAATAAGCTAAAATTAAAGTATTTCTTGTTAAAAAATCATTACGCAAACCCCAGAACAAAAAGAAGACACCTTGGCGAGTAAGCTACTCCATCCCTCTCTTCAAAAGCAGAATAAACTGTTTTGGTTTTGACAGACATTTGTCTAAAATGTTTTTACAAGCTTCAAGCAAGGGAACACCCCCAGCAGTCTATTCCAACACTCCCTTACTCTGCTTATATTCCAAAAGTTATCGGACATTTAACACAATCCTCCATTGCATCGATTAAAGACAGTAATTATTTGTAGACATGTACCTAGAAGTATAAAAATCTGCAAGTGTTTTGCAAAGATATAAAAAATGATGACCAAAAAAAATTCCATTTACTGATAAAATGAATATTTTGTAATAGAAAGGTAAAAAAAAATGTGCTTTTCGCTACTACTCCCTTATTGAATGCTTGTTACGTTAATTAAAACTTCATCAGCTATTTTTATGCTTGACTTTATCTCAGAAACATAAGAAGACGCACATTTGTACCTGAATACCTGGCCCAACTAGGGAATCAGTACTGACCTGAACCCAGCATCAACTTGGCCCCCAAGTTTGACAGGAACAATAACTGGTCCCCCTAGAACTGACCTAGGGAATGAAGGTCATTGCCCGACCTGTGCTTACCAAAGTCCGGAAGTATTATTTTAATTACTGTATGACCTAGAATATTATCCTTTTGACAAAAGACAGTATTACAGTTCACATACATGCAGTGTTTAGAGTACTGCTTCTAAGAAAAAGATCATGTCCCACCATCTACGTTTTACCAGAGCTTCCGCAGCTCTTCAGATCTGTAAGAAGACACTGAGACCTGTGCTTAAATTATAACTAATACCTGAAAAATTATTTTCCATCTGGAAGTGCAAGCAAGTTCAAAACTACAGTGTTGCATAAACCAAGAGTAAAATTACAGCTAAGGTTTTCAGCTGCTTCAGCAATGTTTCCCTCTTGGACAAATATGTAGAAAAGCAATCGAGTTCTGAAATACAAAAAAAAATGAGCAGAAATCAACAGTGTGAAAAGGAACTTCTCTGGTTCACAAGCAATTCTGAAGGGTTAAAAATACTGCTTGGGAGCAATCCAGGTTTTTTTTTCTTTAAAATCAAATTTTACGGTATGTATTTATAAAAATATTAGTGAAGGGAATTTAAAAATGAAAGTTTTCCTTTAATGTGAACCTGACTTTATGCACCTTGTACAGACTTTTAATATTAAAAAAATTTGTTTTGAAAATTTAGGAATATTTCAGCTTTCTCAAAATCTTTTTTTTTTTTTGATAAAAAATCCATGTAATAAATTTCAGCGTGTTTTAGTACTGAAAAGTCATAATGAAATACCTTGTAAACGGAACACTTAATGAAACTATAATGAAATATTCAATGTTGAATCAATTGTATTGCTACTGCTAAAATATTTCGACTTTTTCGGCACATTTTTGATTCTTTCCAGTGGTATAGCTCCTATTTCCAACTGTAGCACACCCTACAGAGGCCAAAAATATTATTTTACTAAACTCGTAAAGAAAACCCAGCTTATTTCATTTGAAGAGTTTTCTAAATTATGGACATTCAGACTCAGTTACAAGTCATAACAAAGGCTAGGAAAAAGAGATTTAAGGAGAAGAAAAGGAGAGATCTGAATGTTCAACTTGATTAAGAAGAGCAGATAAGGATTATTACTAAGTTGTTAATGACGGATATCTATAAACTTTATGAACACTATACAAATATCAAATAGTCTAACAAACACAAGGAAATTAGAGCAGGATTTACACAAGGAAGGAGGACACAGATAGGACACTCAGGTAATCGAGAAGGGGAACGTGCTGTTGGCATCTTCTTGTTTATAGAGTTGCTGGCAAGGTTTAAGCTGACTATTTACCTTTTCTTGGAGAAAGCACAAAGCTTTGCAGGCTGCCTAGAAGGGTGTATAGACGCATCTGTCTCTCCCTCTGCAGCATGCATCGTGTCTCTCTCATCAGCAGCAATGACTCAGTCATTACTGGGAGTTTCTGAATGGCAATTAAAGTGGCTAAAGTCATACTACTCTTGCTGAGTTTTGCTACATGTAAGACATCCTGAAGTAATTTTTTAGACGAATGAATTTTGAATGAAACCGAAGTACACTTCCCAATTTAAGATGCAAAAGAAATGAATGATTATAATCTCTTCATTACTTTTGATGGCATGATGTGTGGATTTTGGAAATGAACCCGGTGGGAGCTCTGGGTGCACAGATCTTTGAAAAAAACATCTCCACAACCTTCCACTCACTCCAACTGTCTAGACTTCGCTGTGCAGCAAACATTAAAAGGAAGGAGATTTCAGGCTGAATACAATTTACATTTGCAGTAGTATATACTGTGGGGATGGACTTTAGTTCTTTATTAAGTGTCTAACATTTCTCTGCCTTTTATACATTGAGGATGGAAAGACAAGTATGAAGAACCAGAAGAATAACATAACTAGATATTTATGATTGCAACACCACCAGTGCCTTAGTTAATTCAGTATCTCTACAAGATCCTCAGAGGTCATTTATATTTTTTTACTACGGAGCACAAAGGCCTCTTGCACTAGCTAGACTTTTGGAAAATTGATAGCGTGACATAAAAAAGAAACTGAAATTCCCAGAAGTTTGTATCACACATAATGTTATATCTATTTGGCCAAATGGATTAACAGGTTGGATCTGTGAGCATCTGGCTTTTGAATATCTTGAATCATTTTATAGCAAGCTCTTCACACTGTACAACCTCTGAGTGTGCTCTACCACACTTTCTGTAACATATTTTCAAATTCCTTTCTACTGTATTTCAAAGTCCTTGTGTAACATACTGAAGTGTTAAATATTGAGATATACCTAAGCTCCAACATTGCATTTAGACATATATAAGTATTTATATATGCATATTTTACGTATTATTTATATATGCACCAAATGTTAAACATGCTACACGTTCTAGTAAAAAAAAAAAGTCTGACACACATAAACACATCCTTTTGATTTTTGTTGGTCTCCCCTGTTCAAAGATAACTGGAAGAGCTACATAAATAATAAAAACAGGAAATAAAACGCACTTTAACTATCCATTATCAAGGGAATATTGTTTTAACAAGATGTATGGAATCACATTATCATTCTATTAATTCAATAATCTTGATGTTGTTACAAGACTGAGACAGTTATCAAAGCAGGGGATCATTCTTGTACGGAAGGATCACATCACTTAATGGGACAGAGATGTCACATAAACTACAGCGTCAAAAAGATAACAAATACAGGACTGAGCTTGTGGCAATGAAGTTATGTTGGCATACATGGCTCCAACAAAATAACTGATATTTGATAAGCATATAGATATGGCTGGTTTTGAAATTATAGTGCTGCTTTCACGAAATTCCTAACAAATCGATCTTTTATTTTATACTTACACACATTCAAAATCCATACACACTGACAGTGGTTTCAAAGGTCCTCCGTTAACTCAGCCTTGCCATGACAAATGTAAGAACACCTCCTCTTTTTTTGAAATCAAATGAATATTTATGGTAATTATTGTAAAACAACTTTACCCTTGAGGACATTGGTTCTTAAGAGTTTGCATGAGTTTTCAACTACACCTGCTTCTGCAGAGAAATTTTGGGAATTATCCTTCATGATTCGGTACATGCTTAGTAACCGGTAGCCACGCTAACATTTCTTACACCTTTTTTTGAATTCATATAGTTTTAGTCAAAAAGAAGAGACTCCGCGCATGCAATTTCTTTTACTACTGATTTCTGTGTGTAGCTGGTAGCAATGCCCACTCTCCCACCTACGTGGCAAACCGAAGTCTGAGACACACAGAAATTCAAGATAACCACAAACTTGTTTCCATACATGTCATTCTACTCTCACACCTTCTAGACACTGTTGTATATGATTTGGTCTCACGTACCTTATGTAGATATTGATAATGACACAGTTGCAAGAAGTTCTGAATTCTGATGACTTTTTAAGCTGACTATAGGTCTGCAGGTAAAACACCAAGACTGCCCCTTATCTGTCTCGGAATGACATGTTTGTGAGACAGATGGATGAAGGCAGTTTCACGTCTGCTAGTTTTAGCCTGAACTACTGCGTATGTGATGCCTTTCAGTTCATAGACTTCAAGACGGACACATCCTATGAAACCACAGGAAGAGAACAGGCTGGATTTGAACAACCAAGCATTTAGCTAGCTGAGGTCATAGAAAAGGTACTATTGTAGCTACAGTGCCGCAATGCAACTATGGCCTATACATGTAAATAAAACCTCGGAATTTTAGGTATGTCTGTAGGTTACATACATATTTATGTACATGAACAAACAGAAGATGGAAAAGTGGCATGGTGGTTTAACAGATCAAGGACGCCACATTGTTCACAAATGGTGAATTCAGACAAAGGCCAATTCAGTACTAAACACCGAACAAGACCTAAGTCCAGGTATCTTTTGTATATTACTACTAAATGCCAGCTTCTTCAGGCTATCAGCATACAAGACAGGATTTTCTGCAAGGAAAACTGTATTTCTATTTTCCTCTGCTTGTGTTAGGATCATAGAGTAGCCACCACTACAACAAAGTGACAATTGTTGAAAAAACAGTGATTTTAACAGCATCTGCTGTATTTGGTATTCCTCAGAAACCAGTAGTGGGCAGATGCCCTTCATTCTTTCTCTCACACTTCTGAAAGTTGTGACACAGGCAGAATGTATAACGTGTATACTTTTCCAGCTCCAGCTCCAGCCCCAGATTTATACAATAGTTAGCGAGTGCACAGCTAAGTTTGGGAATGGATTACTACAATCTGACTTGAAGCAGAACTGAAATGGTAAAGCTGACTGAAGTAAGCAAACTTTTTCTTAGAAAAGTGTATTTTCTGAATTCTCCTAGATTTCATCCTTAGTGTTAGCTAAAATAAGATTATATGGCCAAAGTCTTCTAATAATGGAAACTACCGTCAAGCTAGCTGCAGGTAAAATAAAGTTTGCACAGCCATCAGCCTGGTGTTTCAAAAGCACAAGATGAGTCTGCTACTGTGACATTTAAAAGGCAAGAAGTCCCACTTAGTTGCTTTACTGCTACTTTGCGTCCATCATGCTACTTGGCACACAACAGATGTGTTGTCAGGAATACTGTCTACATCCTGAGTGAAAAACAAAACTCCAAAAGTGACTGTGAGGGACAGAAACTATAGAAATGAGGAAAAAATTCACTTACATTTATCCAAGATGGCTGTCGCTATTACTGTTGAAACTCTGCTATGGGCTGAGGTCACAAGACCCTGTAAGCTAAAATAGAGAAGCTTCAGCTGAGGGTAACTGAAGCTGCAGCACATTAAAATACATTTTAAGGTTATAGGTATTGATTGGAGTTTTAATTTCTTGATCTATTTCTCCCAAGGCATGAAAAGTGACCTCTACTTTTTGGTCATTTTTCAAGCCTGCAGGGAAGAGTTTTTCAGTATTATTCCTCTAACTCATTGGAAGTGTGTATGTATGTTATATACGGTACATGATATGATAACATGATGGTTTCATTGGCATGAGTTTGGAGTTGCCACATTATTCACAAATGGTGAAACCATACATGATTTATGCAGATTCTCTCAAACAAAACTAGAATAAAACCTTTATACAACATCACATCATCATGTATGTAGGAAATGTGAATTATATAAAAGAAAAGCTAGTTTAAAAAATCTTCGAAAATGTGTTAATATGCATCACAAAGCTTTTTTTTCCTTTCTATAAAGTTATTTTTTTTATTATGTACCTCTGAGGGAGTCTGACTACTTTAATATCTTAGAAATATCAAAATAAATTTAAAATTATTTGGTATGCATATAAGTATTGTAGTTTGAAAACCTATTGCATCTTATCTCCCAGGGATTAAATCAAGTCTGTGACCTACCAGGCAGCTGGAATTGTCTCTTAACCTGTGATATAAAGACCCTACTGTTGGCTTCAGTAGTGGGAAGATGCTGAATTTGCCACTAATTTTGGATCAAACATTCCCTCTTCTAGCCCACAAGTCACTGTGCTTTTGGGAAAAGAACTGACATGGCAAAGAAAAAAGAAGGAGAAAACAGGAACTAATACCTTGGAAATTATTGTTAGAGATAACAGTAGAGGTTTGTAATGACAGAAGAAAATAGACTAGTAAAGTTCAGCTTAGAAAAGTTCATGACAAACAACCCTGCAGTTTATTACCTGTACTAGGACCGCATATGATATCTGTTTATGTAAATACACCCTTGTGTATATGCCTGTATAAACAGACATATGCAATGTGCAAAAGCAAATGTCTACAATGCATCTTACAGGCATTTCTGTATCTGAAACGAAGAAAAGCAATTTCAAGAACACAAGGAATGCAATGAATCTGAACTACACAAGTGCTGAAGCAGACAAATAACAACAAAAGTATATATATCTCATATATTCGATATGAGTGAAAGAATGACAAGTTGCCAAGATGTACAGTGGAGGCTGGAATCTCTGTGCTTTTTTAGCAAACTTAAAAAAAAGGAATTCCTGTCACATCATATAAATGTTTACTTTATTTCCTGTGCAACCATAACGTGATTTATAATAGATGAGAATAATAGATGCGAACTAAAAACTACCAGGATGCTGTATCATTTGGTTGCATTCAAAGAAATAATGTGCAAACTTAAAACTAAGAAATCCAGACAAACAGTTAGATACTATAGACATTTATATAAAATTAAATCTAGGAATCATCAGAATCCTACCTAACAAGGCAGCCAAATACGTTATTTGAAAGATGAATAAGCAAGAGAACATGATTCTAACACAAATGACCACTGTGGAAAATAATAGGTAAAATTTTCCTGCAAAAAAAGAGACTGCTTCATTCTAGACTTTTAATAGAAAAGACAGCAAATGTTGTTCAAATTGTGAGACTTAAAAGAATGGGAGAAGTGGTGGCTAAAGTGTTTGTGATAGAATACTAAATAATTCACCTTTACTAAATCCATTTCAGTACTTAGAGGACAACTAGTCTGAAGTTTCATGACTGCTTGTAAGCCCACATAGAAGGAATATTTCCTTGTTTCAATGCCACATCATCAGAACACCATATCCCAACTGAACTAGTTGCTCGTCCTCATCTAATGAGAAACACTAACAAAAAAATTGCAAACTGAAATGGAATTAATTATTCTCTCCATGAGCAGAGAGACTTCCATAACAGAATTTATGCAATATAAACAGAGCGTGTTTGACTATGTAGAATGTAGTCTAATATGTTCAGTGTGTAAAGAGGTAAAGCTCTATCGACAATAAGCCTGGCTCATTTCATAAGCAGTAATTTATTTAGAAGAAAAAAAAATAAAGAAAAATAGAAGTGGGAATGAGGGGAAATTGCTCTACAAAAATGCAAAAAGTCTACGCTATAGACACCTATATCTGACCTAGTCATCTGAGGTTACCTTTCTCCTCAAAGGAGAAAAATAGGCATTTCTGTGGCACAATTCATTAAACCCTAATTAGATGTCTAAATCAGACAGGATAAACTGTCTCTAAATCGCATAAGATAAACCAGATAGGATAAAGTAAATCAGATAGGTCTCAATCAGATAGGATAACCTGTGTTGACAACAATGTCTTGACTAAAAATGCCTTGATTACCTGAAGTAGTCATTTGTATTTATGTCAAACAGATGTAAAACCAGACTACTCTGTATTGACTTCACACATTCAGACTCCACCAGATAGATGCCATGTCCTAAAACTTAGGGTCATGTGAACAGCAAAAGTAAAACCGCCATCCACTTTGGTTTTGATTCAGGTACGGAAAGGTAATAAAAGAAGAACACTGCTGAAATCCTCAGTCATGTAATTCTATCACCAGATGCATGGACATTGCTATAATACTCTATATCCTACTTCAACCAACCAACCAACCTTCAAATCCCCTTCCTTCCCTTCAATATTGAAGAAAAACTCTTGTTGAGGAATAAAATGAATGAAAACGTTACGACATGTGTGCACACACAGAGAGAAACCACCCAGGGAAACTTAGGTACTAACATTCAGATAAAAAAAACTATTGAAAAAATCAGCATGATGCTTCAGGAAGTCAGATCGTCAATAAGTTGAGTCTCATGGCAGATGCAGGCAAAATTAAAAATAATAAATAGTAAAAAACTGTTTTTTACTGTGTAGGAGCTCAGTATAAACTTTTCCAATATTATATACCTTTCAGCTTTACACAGCTCATAAGATTAGATGTGACAGTAGCATAGGCCTCTTTAGAGATACATATGACAAACTTAGGCAGCCATCAAGGGAACAATCACCATTTTGATAATCAATTTCAGAATTGAATTGAATTTCCAGAAATTATTTGAATGAAAATTAGCTCACAGCATAATGGGGGTTGGTACATTTGATTTGAATGAGTCAGGTGGATAAAAATAAAATAATAGAAAAAGATAAACCGTATTATTTTGTAAATATTTACAGATTAATTCAAATTTATCAGCTACAAAAATTACTCAGAAAGCAGCCTGACAGCACCTCATACAACTCGGTGATCATCATAAATCCAGACAATGTATCAGATTTCATCAGAATAGAGGTCATGTTTTAAATGAAGGTAGAATTTGTTATGCATTATTCATCCATCTGAAAATATTACAAGGTGGGACAACTTTTTTATAGTTTATTACCATAGCATGTTACAAAATGCATTTGTAAAATAAATGTTTAACCGATGAGTCTATGACAAGTCGTTACAAAGCATATTATAAGATGCAAATATTGTTAAAATACGTGTGCATGTTTAATGCATGAATTACATTCATCAGGCATGGTATAAATTGTCATAAAATTTAACAAATGATAATAAGATATTTATAAATGGCATCTAAACATAAAGTGTGCACAGAGAAGTAAATGGTACTAAAATTAATCCTTCTATGAAGGTTCTTTTTTTCCGTGTCTTCCCAAACTTCAACAAAGTAAGGGAGAAACAATCGTACCTTTCAAATTTTGTACGCTTGATTAGTGATACTCAGTCTACTGACACTGATCTTTGTAAGCCTTCTATATGCTATTATAGTTTTTTATAATTCAATACC
Organism: Rissa tridactyla; assembly: GCF_028500815.1. Lineage (NCBI taxonomy): Eukaryota > Metazoa > Chordata > Aves > Charadriiformes > Laridae > Rissa > Rissa tridactyla. The sequence continues at coordinate 190,686,353 of NC_071466.1, read as the reverse complement.
GTACAGTGAAACATTGATTAGAAAAAAGGCATTTATGGTTTTTGGCATATGCGTAGAATATAAACAAGGAGCTGTCACCAGGATATTTCCCAGCTGATTACAGAAACAAAATTTGTCTGCTTGAAAGAGAAATTTGTATACGTTCCATCTACAAGAATCAGACTAAATGGCAGACAAGTTCCTGAATATAAAGAAGTGTCCTCACTTCCAAAATCATCGTATAATTATCTGGAAAAAAAGGAGAACAGATTGAGTAAGAGAGAGAGAGAGAGAGAGAGGCAACTACCGGCAGATACCACAGTCACGTCTTGCAAGCTTTTGTGCAGAGATTTGCTGGTACGTGAAATCACTCATAATTACGATACAGAACTTTAATGATTTCACTGTAACTAAATAATGTTATAAATCTAGTTTAAATCTGCCAGGTTTCAGCTGCTGAAGAAGTTGATCTCCAGCTTCTGAAGCACAGTCAAAGAGCATTAGCTGGATCTGAGAAGTCTGATCCTGTGATAGGAATGTTGACATTGTTCTCTCTTAATTTTCTCTGAAGTTTAACAAGATTGAATGCCTGGAAACAGGACCTAAATACATTCAAGACAGAAATAAAGTACTAATTTTGACAGAACGGGCACAGAAAAAACCTCCAAACTTCACACATTTTAGAAAATAAACTTACAAATACATAGATGAAAAATCTATTTCAAGCTTTTGAACACGAAGGGGGTTTGAGCCTCACATTGCTGGGAGAATGTGAAAAGGAAGGATCGCAAGTTTTTATCCTGTCTTATCATGTCACCCTGCCCACCACTCGTTACACACCTGGAGTGGGCACTCACAGGATATTAGGATCTGACTCAGTATCACCTACTCTCATATCCCTCTGGACGCAACCAACGTACTTAGAAGCCTGAATTTTGAGCTGATATCCCATGTGAAGATAGGCAACATCTCAGTTAGAGGACTCGGTGCATGCATTACTAGCTGCAGCTTTACGAAGCTTTCTCTAAACCTATTTCACAAGGAAGTGCAGGTGACCACACATGTCTGTGGAACATGCTTAAGGAACATTCTTCCTTTCTCATCTGTGGAACCACGAAACATTTGCAGTTGCCCATTATATGTCCACACAGAAAGCTTTAGTGAAAGCACTAAAACGAGGTCCCTGACACAGACGTAGTCACAGCAGCCTTGCGATCCCACGAAGAAAAGAACATATTGAGCCATGAGGTGCTCCTGCTCTCTGCATGTCATAGCTGGAGCAAACAGTCCATGAAATGCCTCTGAACTTTCCCGCCCAGGAATGTATTCAGAGAATTTGTGGCTAATCGCTTTTTTCCTTAAAAGCCCTCACATGCAAGGCCCTCCACAAATTATTTGTTTCTTCAGCTTTTCCAAACATAAAGGAACCTTGAAAGCCGTCAAAGTACAAGAGGCTTTGAAGTCAACCCAAAGCCATTCCTTCTTGTGTGCAAATCTTGTTTCCTAAAGATGTGACCGTTCAGGTAAAATGATTGAGCAATCAGTTCTTGGATAAGAGTGACTGTCTCAAAGTTAAACTGAAGGTCAAGAGGATACTGCTTGGAAGTGTGAAAAATGCTGTGCAGGACACTCCCCCATCCTTCCAGCAACGGCATCACTCCCTGCTTTCTTGTGACACTGCTGTTTAACTTTATTTGTAAATGAGAACAAGTTTCCAATCAAACCACCAGAGGTAAAAAACCCCAAAACACAACAGGTAACAAAAACAGAACACAAAACAAAGTGATCAAAAATGTCCTAGAGTAAAGTGAGGTTGGAAAAAGATGATGAAACAATGAGTATCTTAAATAAAATTAGCAATTAGTAGTTTCTCTTTTTCGGGTGTTGTTTTTTCCTTCCAAGGGTTACATGACAAATACTTAACCAACCAACTTATATTCCAGACATTGTTTAATAAAGGAAGTGGTCTTACCAGTATCTACAGCTGTTGTGCAATTATAAATGCAGGAAATCATTAACGAGAAACATATAGTAATTTTCTACATGCATTTCCATAGCTGACATTGCATCCTTCTTTGCTGAGCAGATATATATCTCTGTAGTAGAACGATTCAACAGAAACGAAGGAGCCAGCAGCCTGCTGCTTCATAGACAAATTTAGTCAATTGGACAAACTGAAGAATATTTTCAGTCCTAAAGGACTATATATTATCTGGAATTATTCTCATATGTGTAACTACTCAACTTAACAGGCTTTAAAACCAGCTGAAATCCGACAATGAGAGAATGTCTTATTTCAAAAACTAAAATCTTGGGTTTGCTTTCTCACTTTATTGTCTTCTTTGTAATTAATTGTTCACTTCAAAAAATGGCTTTTTTCCTGATGTACTTGGCAGTTAATGCTAGACACACACGTTAGGAAAAGGCCCACCACTCTAAACATGAGTTGTCTCACTGCAGTTTCATGGTTTCATACCACAGGACACAAGGTGACAAAAGACCAAATGAAAATGTACACCATCCACTACAAAAAAAGAAACCACAGTGTGCTCAGCCTGCAATCTGCTGTAGTTCAGATTCACAGAATGGTGCTGGCACTCTTTGCATGCACACTTAGAAAATAAACTTCTTCCAGTATGTAAAATAGGACTTTTCTTGAATTGGAAGTAATAAGTGAAATGGTAACCGTGAATTCTATTATTTGGGGAATAATCAATATTTTGTAATGAATCTCCAGACACTCCGTCTTTGTGTGTTTGCCCGTGTCTGTATTTGCATCTTCTGCTAAATTCTTCATCTTGCTGGTAGTTTTTGAGTTTCTCACCCACAGATTTCTCAACAAACTCTATTGTATGACTAGTTACAACTTCTTCTAGACCAAAGATCTAAAGAAGTGCAAAGATACGTTCTTTAAAGTGTGTCCTCAAGGACAAGAGTTGAGTGTTTAGATCATTTAAGAGATTAGTGTAGCTAAATAGGTTTTCTTTAAAGAATGGTCTCATTTAAAAAGTATGAAATCCTAAAATGCAAGGCAGTCCAAGGAAAGGAGACAGTTAGAGAAATATCAGCGAGACTCCATCTCAAGGTGTTATAAAAAAGACCATACTGCACTGAAAAAGATGGGTTATTCATGGCAATCAGAAGGCAATGCTGTGTCTTTCTTAAAGAATAGGACAGTGCCGAGGGATTTAGAGATTGGAGTTTTAATCTTTATATTTCACGTCCCTCCTGATTGGACCATTACAGGGTTGCTATGGACTGTATCCAACAAATCTTGGCATTCATCTTTCAGGGTCCTGACCTAGCCTATCTGCAATTAGTCTGATGAGATTTACACATTCTTTAGATGGGAACAGAAGATGTTCTGTGGAGTAGAAATCCAGTTTATGCATGAACACAGGCTACTGTAGTCCCAATGAGACAGGATACAGAGGAACAAAAGAAATAAAACAGAAGCAAAGAAACAATATTTGGTTTCTGTGATATGACTATACTGTTAAATAGGATAAACTATTAATAAATATTCTTCATGGGCATATAGTCCAAGCCTAGAGAGACAGAAGTGGAAGGAGTATGACTGAAAGTCTCATGCTTTTCTATGTTGTACAATTCAGGTGAAAGCTTTCTCATTTAGACCAATGAATGAAGATCACCTTTTTGGAAGGAACTGTACAAAGATACCAAAATACTTGCTCTGAGAAGGAGACTCAGGTCATAAAAAGTAAGAGTCTTCTATGCAGTAATACAGAGACTGCAACTAATACAGTGCTTGCAGAATACGAATAATGAAGAGGCGGTGGTAAATTTTGTTCCTAATAAAGTCCAGAATCATAAAAAGTATGTAACGGGAGAGGACCGAGAGATCTAGTATAAAGCAGAACAAAGCGCTACCCAAGTAACTTAAATATGAAAAGCCTCTACAGACAATTCACAAGAATGTGCATATATATACATCTATTAAAAAGATAATTCACTTATTGTCACAAAGACAGTTCTAGTGTAGTTTGGGTAACTGATTTTAGTAAATAACCTGATATCATGGTTTTAGGAATGAAAGCTCCATCAGTTTTTCAAATCACAAATTTCTTCTATCTGCTCAAGATTTATAGATTAAAGAAATTTCACAGACATTAAATGCAATCTTTTTTTCTGTCAACTAAGAAATTATTATTAGCATTATTAATATTAGAATTTCTGATAACATTTTTTAGAAACAAACTAAATGACATTTGTAATTAGAATATATTTTATATAGAAAATTACTCTGGTTTTGAAAAATTAGCTCACTGAAAAAAACTATTACATACAGCAGACTCTCACACAGAAATACATATGAAACGGGGGGGAAACCACACTCCCCTGTGGCCTTCAAAGTACAGCTTTGCTAGGAGTTACATCCAGACACAATGTATGGTCTGAAATAGTTGGACTGCGTGACAGAAGTATCTGTGCAGACAGGGAAAAAAGAAATGATCCTTCTTCAGGCTACTGAATGGTATTTTTATATTGAAACAAAACAACCCAAATTCACCGTAACATTGTGAGATCATACATCAAAATAGAAATGGTATTACAATATTTTTGTCAGCACACGTCTCAATTTTCATAAATCTTGGGTTGTTTCCTTGTTTCCATTTTACTGTAGACTGAGGAAAGATGTGCCTATTATAAGAAGACACAACTTGTTTCCTCTCCCACACTGTGATTATACCTAATTTTTAACAATCAGTACAGTTACATTATCAGTGTAAGCAGTTAAATTACTCCTTCAATATGTATCATATTAATCAATACTGTCTTTCTTCTACCACTATGGCATTCACTTACTTGCCATTCTACATTCCTCTGGAGTGCCACAAAGTCATCTCTAATCTTGATAAGGCTAAATAAGTTTTTTGGTCATCTTTACATTTTGACACATATGATACCCTTCAGCCCATTTTCCAGCTCATTAATAAATATATTAAACAATGCTGTTTAATGTACAGGTCAGCGGTAGACAGAAATGTTAACCTTTTGCCATGCTGAAAATTGACAATTTACTCCTACTCTATGTTCTGTCTCTTAACTTGTTTCTAACTTATGATGGAACTTTAACTTTCACCCAGAACTACTCAGTTTTCTTAATTGTCACTTGTGAAGGGCTGTCTCAAAGGCTTTTTGAATGTCCTTTTGAATCGTATCTCTTGGTCTTACTTTAAAAACATATCTATTTTTGAGACATTTATAAGTATTTCTTGTAGATTGAAAATACTGGAGTCTTCTTAATAAATGCAGTAGAGATGTGTGTGCTCTGCAATTTCAGTAAACTTTGAGGCTACAGAAGAAGAGCATGATTTGTCCCCCAGAAAGGTCAGACCACCAAAAACTTCCAGCTGAATCACTAATGCAGAAAAATTAATTATAAGGCTGTATTTTATCCTGTTAGAATGAAGCACTTGAATGCACATGGTAAATCACACAGGCGATGAAAGACTCGGAAGCGGCAGCAGCAGCAGTAGCATGGGAATTACTGCAACTGTAGGAAGGCTCCCACATTGCTGACCAGGACCACGCTGTAGGCACTGCACAGACACAAAGTGAAATGATTGTCCTATGTAAGACAAGAGATGACAGTGACAGACTGATAGGAAATACCTGTCATGATAGCAGGCAATATCTGTGCCTAAGCTTTCTATACATAAACTGGAGAAGTCTGAATGACTGACTTGGAGGAGGATAATGAGGTACCTCACAATCATTACAGACAGCACAGGAGAAAGTACAATAGGGCTTATCTGAAAATCTAAAAGTAGGAAATTAATGGCTCTTTTTTTTTCCCTACTTTATGAGGAATAATGGGTATCATGAAGTCAGTCTATGAAGGATTATAAAACTGAAAACAAACTGCCTGTATTTGATGCTTTGAAGGGGAACCGGGGAAAGACGTAGAGAGAGATGTTAGGAAAATAATCTGTGCAGAACAGTGGCAGCAATGAGACAAGATGACATTTGTCATGTGCTGAGAAGAGGCCAGTTGTAGTAAGTGAAATGCGGAGAACCTGTGTGAGAGTTTCAGCTCAGCGCACAGCTTAAAAAGCTGTACCTTAGTATGGATGTGAAGAATAGGAAAGATATCCAATTCAAGATTTTGTTTATGCTCCAAACTTAAGGCAACCAACACGCTGATACAGCTGACAGTGACGGAGAAAGGGGGTGAGAGAGGAAAGATCATTCCTGTTGGTGTTTAAGTTGATGTCTAAGCACCCATGGGTTGGCATCAGGAAGATGGGATGAGTTTGATCTGTTTGGGTTTTTTGTTTGTTTTTTTTAATAGAGGAAATGGTATCTGGAGTACCAGCCACAAAGATGATGATTAGGTTTCTCATTTAGATTAACTACAATAAAGATTCTCTGAAGAAAATGGCAAAGGAGCAATTAGAAGGATAGAAAGAAAACCAGGAAAGTGTAGGATGGAATTGTGAGAGAAGAAACTCCCTACACTTACTGAGAACAGTATACCTACTGAGCTCACAAACTGGCTAAGGGCTGGAAGAAGTGAATGGCTGACCAAAAGAAGTCCATGAAAGAAGGCAGCAGCTGCAAGTATGAACTTCTTGTCAAATTTTTCAACTTCTATCATAAAATCAATTTTGTTTTTTCATCTCACAGTTTTATTTTTTCATATCCCTTTTCATGGCAGAACTCATTTAAATTTTTTGAAAAGAAAGAAATTCCAACAGAAGGGTACAGTTGACAAAATCTGTTGCTATTAGTGGCACTGTCAGCTCAGCCCAAGAGGTGACTGATAAAAAGTGAGAGAACCTGCTGCATCCAAGAGTCTGTCCTTGGACGCTTGCTAAGAAAAGTCACCTTCAGTTACAATTTATGTACAGATTATGCATGAAAGAAGATCAGAGTTTTGTTCTTGACGATTGCTCAGTATGAAGCGTTAGTTTCTCAGCAGACAACAGAAGTAAGTTGCCAGTGATCCCTGAAGCTCAAGTTCCCTTTTGCAATTACAGAAGAGAGTTTCTTTTACCAACACTGTCTACAAGAAATACCATTTAAATGTCCCCAAAACAGTTACTGATGCATGCTATTTGGATTACGGAGCTGGCAAAGCATTTGATGCAACCTAATAGCCCTCACTTTTGTGTATTTTGCATTTAAATACCTATCAAACAGATTATTAGCATTCTGCTTAGTGGTCGAGAAATACAGAAACTGTTAAGATCCAGAAACTGTTACGATCGGGAACTGAATTACACTATTTTGGAAAGTCTAGGGCAATGTGTATCTATTGTTTTGCCAATGACATCTGATGACATTTAAATATATACAACTGCTCTCGACATCTCCTACTTTTTCTTGCTATTTCCTAGCAACACACCAAAGCTACCCTAATGCATCTAAAATGAAATGTGGGAACAAGACCAGCAGAAATTCTGTCATATTTTGTTAGACTTTTGGCACTATGTTTTTTATTTGTGGCCGCCATATTGTTCTCAGAACTATTAAGAACTGGTTAATAATGGTGGAAATGGGTCCCAAGGAACAAAAAAGACCAACTGATAACTCAAGACTCAATCAAGTCCCTGGTAAAGTTGACAACAGTGTTAAGCATAAAGGAAAAAGTTAATGTAAGATGCATCTGTATTCAAAAGCAGAGCTTATTGCAGGGTAAATTCTATATAAAAAATCAAATGGCTCTAAAGCATAGTCCAAGAATGAGCAAAAGCCCAGTGACAGAAAAGAAGGATCAATACTAAACCCTTACTTCTATGCTTTCTGTCTAAACTTAAAAAACAATGTAATTTTCAGGAATTAAAATAGCTGTTGAAGATGTTGAAAAATATGTCATCCGTAAAATAGGAAAAATACTGAATTCTATATAGTTTAGTCAGTACACTTTTTTCCGATTAATACTGCTTTCACTTAATCTTATAACTTTAGTATTATGTTCTGAACTTAAATGATAAGACCCTGGATTAGTACAAAGGAGCAGAATTTATCAAAAGTAAGTTACAGATTTAGGTGATTCAAGGATGTTGTCAGACATTATTTTATTGTAACAATCACCACTTATTTTGTAATTAAAACATTTTAATGTTCTAGCTGTCATTTTAAACCAGCTTTTAGAAAATAACTTATGTTTACAGCCTAATATCACCTAAATATAATGGCTTTCTTAACTGTACAGGGAACACTTTCAAAACAATAAATGGAGATACTGCGATAAAACTCCCAGCAAAGTCCACAAGAGGCATGTGGTTCAACACATTCTCCTATGCGTATCATATTAGCTATCAGCCTGCTCAATTAATATGCTTTGAAGTAAACACAAAACTGAGTATTAACCGAGCAGAGGGCACACGTTATTATGTTTAGTCAGGTTAAACTACATATAAGGAACTAATTTATCTTATATCGAAACAAAGCAAAACAAACTGTTGAATTTCATCCAGAAAAGCTATAAAAATTCACAGCAGATGAAATGTAATGTTCATGAAAACTGGCATTATATTAAAAACTACTTCATTTTTTCAGAAATATAGAACTCCTTATGAATATTTTAAAACTTTAGAACAGCCAAGTTTCATTTGCTCTTTTCACTATATATTGGACAGTATTTGTGTTTTAATTTGTATCATGTGATTGATAATGCTAAGGCGTGTGGCTCACTTGCTGTGTTTGTACCCCAGGAGGATTTTGTCAGCCATTAGAGCAAGTAGCCACTCCACCGACAGCCAGGAGAAGCTGGGAGTAAGCATACACTCCAGCCCCTTCACCTGGTCACAGCGGTGGTGTCCTGTCTGTCCTGTCTAGTTCCAGGGATGTCCCCCACCTGGGGAACACCTAGTGCTGCTCAAGCGTGAGATGAAAACTTAAGGAACTGCTAATATACCACTAAAACTGCCCATGATATAGTTATATAGGGTACAGAAGATGCTTGTGTGTGCGTATGTGTATATGTACATATGTTATTCTGTAGTACTGGTTTAAAATTAAGTGCCTTATTATATGCTGCAAAATCAAAGATTGTTCCTTAGAGGGTAACAATTGTGGCTATGTATTCCTGTTTATAGTCGATATTGTTAGGTGAAGACAAAAGCTTTATTTATATGAGAATGGGCAGCAGGTAGTCTACAGATATCTCCCAGGTAGTCTATAGATATCTCCTATATCAAAAACATAGCAAATGCTCCTCCTTAATCAACTTCTATCCATTCATTACTTTCCACAGAGATCAAAAAGAAAAAAAAACAAAACCAAAAAAACAACTAACAGGCCAGATATTCAGCCATATATCACAATTTGGAAGGAAGAAAAACATGTAATAAATAAGTAGCAAACGTAGCCATGATTTAGCAAAAGATATTTTTAGCTAAGGTTCTAATAACTAAAGTGGTGTAGCTGTATATGAAAGACCAGTAAAGATTTTTTCCTATTGGATACAGACATAATCTTCAGATGTTATAAACTGATGAAACTCCCTGCTTGCTTGATATAAATTATGTTGCTGACAATAAAGTGCATTTTGAGAGAAAAGAAATCACTTTGCCATCAAATGACAATCAATTTTATTTGCAGCGGGAAGGAGAATGCCTCCGGAAAAGCACTTCATTGAATTTTTCATTGTTGCAGCCTGTGCTGGAGCTGGCTGCTCAGGACAACTATTTTCAAATACCGTACTGATACAAAATAAAATTCTGAAAACATCTTACACACAGTGTGGTATTCTATCTTCATTTTCATAAATGGGATATACCATGAGCTAACACAGAAACGACACTTGAAATAATGGATTAGATCTTCCCTGTGTTTAAAAAGGCAGAATTATAGAAAATCTGTGCTGACTTTGTCCAGCAAAAGGTTTGCTTGAGGGTCTTCTACCAAGTATTACCTAAGTTTACAGGACAAGAACAGACATATTACGAGATGTTGAAAGGTGTCTTTCTTCATGTCATATTGCAACTCACTTTAGCTACAGACTTCAAAGCAGCCACTCTCCTCTCTACAAGACTCAAAAAGCAGTGCTGTTTTGTAGGGGGGAAAGGGCTCAAGGGACTGCGTATGAAGAATGGATTCTAGAACTTCAGAAACCTCAATTACTTTGGGATTTTTAAAACCTTCACCCTAAATATACGAAACGGCGTTTCCTGAACTACTGCATATTTGTGTTTTGTAACACACATTGAAGGAAGTTAGTGTACAATTTTAACACATTTTCTCCACTGCACAATGAGAATTTTCCTTCTGTGATGGAATTCCCCTTTCAAATAAAATTAACAAAACCAAAACTGTGCTTAAGAAAGGATGTCTCCAAAACTCCTAATGAAGCTGCGATTCAATAAAAATATTCAAGAGACAAACATCTCTAGGCAAACCTTTTACCAAATACTAAGAAAAAAAAAAATCTCTTCCATATTTTAAATGCTATCTTTAACCTCAGAGACATTCCTCACATGAACATCCACATTTTCTATTAAATTGCTACTTTTAGACAGTACACTGTAGTATGATCCTCTTAATCCACAATTCAGGACTGATAATCATTCTTTCCTTTGTACATTTCTAGGGATCTGCTGAAATGCTTGGCTGCCTAAACTACAGTAATTTCCTTTATGCAATTGTAAATTAAATTTTGTAGAAGTGGAGAGTGATTTTAAAAAAAACCACAGCATTTTTCCTTTTAAGAAACTTAATACAGCAAAGAAAATTCAAGAGGGAGAGACATCCACAGCTTTGCAGGAACACAGGGAGGCAGAACAAAACACACAGAAGAAATGATAATTTTACAGTTACAACTTACGGACTTTCCTCACCCAAGCTGACATATAGTATACAGTATATTTTATATAAACACAGAGCTTCTGTTATTTTAATCTTGTAATACTTCTTTCTCATCTCTTTAAGGCACCAATGAAGAATATTGACTGAATCATAAATGTTTTCCCCCTGCTTATTGGTCATTCTCCCTGGAAAAGCACAAGCTGTTTACTTTATATTCTGTCAGTTCAAACTGTGCCAAAGAGACTAGGTCCAGTAAAATAAATAATGCATTCCCTGGAATACCGCACGACCAAAAACTAAATTTGAATAACAGCAGTGATAGGAATTAAAAAAAGATAAAAGAAAAAAAAGTGTGGCCCTATTAATTGTGTTCATTAGGGAGCACTGAAAAGATAAAAAGGATTGCAAGGCTAGGCAATAACTTAAAGAATGTAGCAACTAATTTTAATTAATTTGAATATTAGACAATTAATTTATATGAAATTGCATTAAATATAGAAAATTTGCTAAAAGAAGTATTGGGTTTTTACTTAAGGGTAATGATTAACCCATAAAAGCCCTAATTCTACCAAGTAAGTGGTAGCAGTCCCTCAAAGATGCTACAATAAATTATTTGGATTCTCTGAAAAGTTGTTCAGCCAGAAGTTCTGCTTAAGATGTTTTCAGTTTCAAGGCACAGGAAAAGCCTTGAACTGAATGAAAATAACATCTCCCAAATAACCAAAATCATTAGTCTTATTTTCTGAATTGCTAAAGAAAAGAAACACAGATCCAGGCTTTAGAAATGAGTATATAAAATTATATCCTTATTAGTTTGATCTGTGCTTTACATATTTGCATGCATGTTTATAAGGTCCAGCCACTAGATTTGCTGGGACTCAGAAGTACTAAATCAAAACCAATGCAGACCTTGTCTTTATTACCTGGTTACTCTTGATAACGGTGGCTAAGATCTTTCAAACCGATGACAATGATGCCACCAAGGGCTGTAATTTGAGCTGCAGTTTTTCTCCAGCACAAATGAAATGGTCTCTATTTCACAACACTTTACACACAGAAAGAGGTTGAAGTCAGGCCACAGACTTGCATAGATTGCATGTTTTCACATAGTTTCCTCAAATTTATATGGAGTACTGAAAACTCACTCTTCTTTTATGTCTACAAATTTTTTTCCTCTTTTGTAATCTGAAGTCTCCTTTACAGATCCTAACTTAAAAAACAAAGTTGTTTCATTTCTTTTCAAATGCATGTTTACTCTTTTTTTTTTTTCTGCCTTTGAATACATTGTATGCTATATATCAAAAAAATACTGTTCTGTGGTTAAATAGACACAAATTACAGTGCCTGGATCGGAAACAATAACCATCCTTCAACAACAACAACTTCACTGAAATCTAAAGGATGACTGAAGGCACTTCTCTCCATATTAGATCATGCCCTCTAGAAGTACATGGAGTAGCATTCCCCTGCTTTCTGCACGCATGGTGGAAAAGAAAATTCCAAAGGCAAAGCGAGACATAAGATATTCTGAGAACATTTACAGAGGGAAGGTATCTGTAATCTGGTCCTATTTGTGTACAATTCTTTCCATTGATGCAATATAACTCTACTGGTTTCTACAATACTGGTAGCCAAACTAAAATGGTTACATCCAGACTGGTACAATACCCACAAGGCAAGGATGAGGATCACACTGCTTATCTGAGATTTCCTGCCTCATGGGTTCTTATCCTTTCCGAGGTTTGGGTGCGAACATAAGAGAGAGAGTGGTAAAATGATAAAAAATATCTTGTGACTCCAATGTATTCAAATAAAAATAATCCGCTCTAACTCAAGTTTCATCTTGGAAATCAGCAAACAGATTTCCATCTAAATTATTTTGTCAACAGCATGGTGGTATCCTTGCTAACCTTATTTGGCACCAGTGAATAATTAGATACACAGGGGTGTGACTCCAATTGAAGGTGTTGGCATTGTAGCACTCTGTGAAAATATTAACTATGAGGTTAACTCCAATTTTCTCTTCTTTAATTAAATGCACATGGTACTAATGAGGTAACCTACTGTTCCTTGATAGCACTAATTAGCTAAGAGGAGAGTACACTCTCACACTGCAATTTAAACCTAAAAATAAGGTTGAAATATGCTAATTGCAGGCAATTTAAAACAGTACAAGTTGTAGAACTAGTCATAATAAGGGAAACTGACTGCTTTACGGCTCTGCAGCTGTAACTTTGGTTAAAATCAAAACACGCCACACAATTTTAGAATGATCTGGCAAAGTATCCAGCAGCCTCTTCAAAAATTGTTACTTAATTCACAGTATGCAACATAAATGAAAAAAAGAAGGAAAAAATTCTTAGCTGCTCATCTAGGAAAAGATAAATAATGCCTGATAAACAAGAACGAAATCTGATGAAGTCTATGCAGAAAAATATCTTTTGTTTAGACTAGTTTCAAGCTCAGAATTTTCCTAAACACTTAAGAGTCTCGTTTGTAGAGGTGTTGAGCAGCTGCCGCTTACACTGACGTCAATGGAGTCCTGGGTGCTCAACTCAACTGAAAGTCTGGCCCTAAAATTAGACTTTTCAATGGATAAAAAAAGGAATAAAGAAACATGCTTTCTTTAGAGAAAGTGCATTTCAAAGAACAAATCTGTGATTCTACATACAACTTTGAAGTACCCAAAATAGCAATATTTTGTACTGTAACTCCAAGCGTATTCTTTACAAGGTAACGGTGGCTCAGCTTAGCCAGTGAATTGTAGACAAAGCTGCATAGCACATTGATTTGTAATAGCAATTTCAAATTTCTTGATTTAGTGCTCCTACTCTTGAGCAGAGAAGAGAAGATGGACAACAGTCTTTTGCTATACAAGCTATTTTGCTGACTAATGCCTAGGATGACCGTGTCCTGAGCTTTGGAAGAGACAGATTGCTTTTTTAAATATATTTTTTTCTCCTTTACTGAAAAAGAGTAGCAATGCAAATACCTCTATCACAAGAAGATAAACGGATTACAAGATAGTGATCCCTTAATAAGACACAAAGTGGAGATCTTGACTGAATACAGGCACAGGAAAAGCCTTGAACTGAATGAAAATAACATCTCCCAAATAACCAAAATCATTAGTCTTATTTTCTGAATTGCTAAAGAAAAGAAACACTAAGAATGCACGCTGCACATCTTATAATCAGCAGACTTCCATAAGGCATAATGAATGATCAATAAAAAGTATATAGTAAGTTGTCTTAATTTGCACTACATCTTTAGTTTTAATTTTAATCAATTATATATGCCTACAGTTCATTTTTCAGGCATTCAAAATTTAATTCCCCTTCAGGAACGCTAGATGAATGCTGTCGTAGGGTCTAGTTCCCTAATTCAAGGCAATAATACTAACCTGCACAAGGGTCCCTAATATGTCCATTTCACATTCCAAAAAGACACTATTACAGCTGATAGGCTTTCATCAAGGACCACAACTGTGATACGCTACAAGAAGAGTGCAAGAGTAATCAAGAGAGTAACGTTTCTTTTGCTAGGTTACTCTCAGCAATATCAGAAAATCCATTTAGTAGTATTTATAAGTTACAGGAGTAGATGGATTATTTCCTACTGCAGAGAAGAACACAAGATCCCAAAGCACCCTCGCCAGTCGAAGCTGGCCATCAGATTCTTCCTGACTCCAACTCAGTGACTGATTTAATTCTGCATGTGTGAGCTACACTAACTGAATGTCAATGGAGAAACTGATGCAACTACCAGCATGCACCTCATGTGCACCTCAACTTATGCATGCCCTGTTTCTAGCTAATGCCGATGTCAAAAAGTGAAACCTCCTTGACTCCCCAAACCAAAATTTCTATCCAAGAGAAAACACACATCATGGTCTGTGCATGTAAACAGCAACTGTCCTGGCTTAGGGGACTACTACGGTATAAATGAGATGCTCAGATCCAGTCCTATATACTTACATGATTTTCTTCGTGGCCCAGGAAAGTACTGGTACTCAACATATCAATTCTGCCTTAAATGTGCATATAGTAAAGATAATAAACACTGATGAAGTAGTTGGGTTTGGGTTTTTCAAAAATATTTATTTAAAGTTAAAAAAATCCTTGCATTTGAAATCAATATATTTAACATCAAGTTCACATCTGCCTTATAGAGAGGAACAGGGACAAAAATATGCAAGAGTTCAGCCTGTCCTGTCTCAATGACTAAATGAACGCCTCCTGTAATAGCAGAAGTGAGGTTGGGTATTCAGGCTTACTCCCAGAAGGTCAGGCAACAAAACTGGAGTGCAAAGACATGCGTACGGCTGTAATCCATCCACCTCTGGAACATCTTGTGGAAGAAGACCAAGGCATTGGAGCAGAAATATTCTCTTATTCCATGAATAACTCAAAAAGCCTTATTAAAAAATCATGTGTTCAAATTCCTTAATTATTTTCCAAGGCTTGTGGTCAGAACAGCCGTGTACTTAACAAAATAATGTAAAAGTAATTACTAGTCCCAAAAAATTACAAAAAAAAAAAAAGAAATAACTTCAAGTAAATGTCAATTACGCAGTAAAAAAAGTGTTAAAAAGGGACCAGCGATAAGCGTGACTAGAAGGCATTTTTTTGTCTTTTATTTGCTCATATTTGCTCATTTTTCAGGCTTTTTTTTTCCTAACCTCAAAAGACTTCCCGTAGAAGTCTGTGAGAAATTTAATAGCACCAAGATAGCGTGGGCCAGATTCCTAGCTGTTCCAAAGCAGTGTTGGTAAGGTGATGGAATCATACAGTTCTCCAACATACGCATCTTCTTTGTGCAACAATGTCCGTGTTGCATCTAATTTATTTCTGACATAGAAAGCATAACTACGGTGAGTTCTAAATGATACTGGAAGGTACCTATATTGTATAGCTTTGATTGACATCTTTGCATGCAAACATCTCCAATGACAACTAGTCAAGCAGAAGTAAAAACTTTTCTAAACACAAAGATAATTAACCCCACAATAACATCCTACTGAAATGATGCATATAATTCAAATTGATTAGAAAAAGAGATCGCCGTTTTATATGGTTGATGGTTGTACTGTAAAGTGATCGAGTCAGGTCAACCCTACGGAAAAGCTTTACCATCTTCAGCTTACATCATGAAGTTCAGTTCCTGCCAGTCTTTTCTTTCTTAAATAGAGTTTCATAGAGTGTGCTAATAAGTGAATGAAAGATTGTATAGGCAGCTAACAGGCTGTCAAGCAAACACTTACCAGTAAAGATAACCACCATGGAAATCAATAAAATCTTAAATAATTTGCTTAAGGATGAAGCTACATCTTAAAAATAAAGTTGTTCCCTTTCTGTTCCTTCTTGAAGGGTGATTTAGAGAAGAATAACTCTAATGAATTAATAGCTGTCTTCTTTAAAGTTCTTGCTCACACCCTTTTAGGTTGTTCTCATGGAGTTAACAGTCACATTTTGAGGATAAAGAAGAGGAAGAAATCTGACATTGTTGGGTGCTACACTGAACGTAGTAACTATAGTTTTCACTTTCTTCCTGGAACATACCCAAAAGCAAACCAGGATTTTCTTTTTGTTCTTGAAAATAAATAGTACAGCCCACCTGTGCCATGGCCACAGGAAGCAGAAAAGCAGAAGGACCTTGTTCTAATTGTGTTTGCCCTGTAGCCAGCTCTTGGCAGCCAGTGCCCTCAGCTTCTGCTTCCTGAGGAGCAGGGATTTTCTCAACTGTTTGGCCCAGATTCCCAGCACAAAGCATCCCACACAGTGCATAAAGCCCAGTTTCAAATATTCAACCTACCTCATTGACAACATATATACAATTGGCCTGTATATGCATACATATATATATATATGTATAAAAACCTAGTACCTAGTATTTTAACAGATTTTAAATTATCAAGGTCATGTGCAAAAGATGTTAAGTAAGAAAAGACACTAAAACATAGAATCACAGTGCTCTGTGATTTTTTTATACTGGGCAACTTTTGATAACTAGGTCCATATTAATAAATAACTCTTAGAATAGAAGAAAATAAAAAGTTCCCATCATTTTTTAATTTTGGACATCCTTTGATACCAAATCTCTCTGATCTAAAAATATCAAAAAGCTCGGCTAATCATTAATAAATCTATGTATACTAGCAACATGAGGTAAATAATGTTTAAAAATATATATTTAACTCAGATACCCAGTTTATGATTGTTCAAATAGAGTGTGTCTTAGAAAGTAAAAAATCAATTTTAAACAAACGCATTTTCCCTCCAATGTGTACTTCTTCAAGATTTAAAGCAAACGAGGCACGAAGTCTGTGAAGGTTTGAAAATATACAGTAAATGGCAGAAAGAGATCAAAAGTTGTCCTACTAATGGGTTACGTGAGCTCAAAAAGAAAAATGAAAGAAATAGGAGTTCATTAGTCCAATGAGATAGATTTTAAAACTGCATCATAGCTATATTTTTCTAATGAAGACAAAGCAGATTATAATATGTTTATAAAATATATATAAAATAAATGGGTGCACAAGAAGATGTCACATTTTAGAAATGTTTCACCATATGCTAGAAACTTCTCATTTATAAGCTCATTATCCAATAGTAGCTCTCAAGAATAAAGCTAATTTACATGTAAAATAAGAGTATGGTCTAGTCTTTAAAGGCACAATGATAAATACACCAATTTGACAATTACATTAATATGAGTATTTGCATAATCTGCCTTCTACACCTGTTCTTAATTTGAAGCAGCTGCAGAACAAATCACACCACATAATCTGAATATGCCACCGAGTCATGTAAACACACTAACCCTTCTCATCAAGTTTTTGTTTCGCTCTGTTTGCATGTTTGCTTTGAATTTACATGAACCCATAAAAATAAGCTTGTGGGTTGGACAATTTATATTCATCAGAGATAACATATAGAGGCTAAAATGCAATTTGGGGGGGGGCTTCTTTTACTCTGTTTCTGTAACAATGACCATTTCATTTTCACAACTAGATAACCAACGCGTAGAAGCTCTACATTTTACAGCTTATTGCACGATATACACCTCCTATGAAGTATGTTAAAAACATGTGCAGTCATCACACAGTACAATAAAAGTCTGCCAATGAAATTCTTATGCTCTTAGAAACATAAGACTGAATGGTCACCACTTCATTTTCTTTCTATTTCAGTGCTTTCCACTTTTTAGAAAACTTCGTGTTTTGTACCATCAGTATAAAAGGAACAAAACAACAGTTGACTGAACAAATCAAAATGACAGTTCACACCAATGAAGCATTATTCCTACCTGCCTGCTGTTCTGTTTTTGACATATGAACAAGAAAGAATTGAGTAATTTAATATATTGACTCTCTACCTATGCATTCCGACTGTCATTATGCCCCATTCTGTAACATTAACCTCATTCAAACTGAGAGAAAGATGACGGAAAGGCAGCACACGTGGGAAATAACTGAGCACATCACGCATGCCTGATACAGTGGTGAACGTGAACGATAATGCCAAATGCAAAATACTAATGCTAAATTCTTATTCGGTGAATAACCAGCACAAATCTAGAACCCAAGGCTCCTCCTTCCATAGCCCCCACAAGAAAAATAACAACCCATTACAGAGCCTGTGTGCTATCCATCTAGGGTGTTGTCTACAACCTCTAAATTGATGGTTTCAATGAAAGCAGAGGAGGGTATTCTGTGCTTCAGAACAAAGATTTAGGATTGGATATCCTTTTGACCTGGGACCATGATCAAATACTGTGTTACACCTAAAATGCTTATCACCGAAATAAAGTTAAGTCCGGTTATAAATCGGAGGGCCAGGTTTGAACAATCCCACAGCCACTCTGACACTGAATCATTGCCCAGTCACAGCAGCTTTGTAACATGGAACACCAGCTCCTCTGGGGCTACCAAAAGGTGTATAGAATCTTTATATAAAAGAGAAAATAGAGATGATCTTGTACTTTCTGATGGTTCTTTCAGTGCAGCAAAGAGCACGGTATCAGCCTGAAGCTGTCACATCAACCAGAGTCGACGCTGCTTTTCCAGTTCCTGCCTAACAGCACAAACAAGTGGGGTCTCAACTGTCAGCAAATTCGGGAACCGCAGCAGAGAAAAATGAGAACCAGCCTGGACAGGGTGTAGGACCACTGTAAGCTGTCACCAGAAATGAAAATGGGCAAAGAATAAACAATGTTTTGGAGAATTTTCTATATTAAAAATGTGTATATTTAACTTAGTTGTAATTTCTCATTTTCCTCTACTTTAAAAAAAAAAAAAAAAAAAAAGATTTTGTAAAGGGACACATTCTGCAATGTGAAGCACAGGCCACACTGCATAACTCCTGGGAACCATTTATTTTGATAGAGATGTCCAGTGTTTCCTAGTAGGTGACTTAGCAGGATTACGGACTGGGAAATTTCCTCCTATTCCTTTCTTCCACAAAATATTTAGCCTCTCCAAGCTAAGAATAAATAAAATGAATTCCGTATTCTAACATTATTTTGTAGGCTGACTGGATGAGATAATGCATCAGCCTTTGCTGAGCATGGTATAAAGCACACTTAGAAACATCCCCAAAGTTGAATCAAATGACACATAAACCCTCTGTGGTGATGTAGCAGAAGAAGCGCAAGCATCCACTGTTTGCTGTAGTCCTGTCCAACCAGATAAGACATTTCAACTAATTTTTATACCTCTAGATATCACGTAACACAATTAAACATGCACTTCAAGAAAAAAATAAGAAAGAACAAGGTTGAACAGCTCATGCACATCTGTACATCCATAATACCTGGTTTTGGAACAAAAACACTCTCTGATGTTAAACATTACTAGAAACTAAGATTGTGCCAGAAAACAAAGACGCTGAAAAACACGCCCAACATACTGAGAATCTTTTGATGTCAGATTAAAAAACATGACACACACATCAAATGCCACAACATGATACATGCATGAATTTCTTCACACATCCTCATTCCACATGCAAAGTTGTACTGTCATTTTAAAACTCAGAAAATTCTTGAGAGCAATTGCTGTGGAGTTTGCATACACACATTTTTGCACTGGAGTTATAAAGCAGCCATTCTTCCTGATGTGGTCTTCAGTTGCCTTCACATTTTTTACAACGATAAATACTCTTATCAAAGGAAGAGGGGGACGGGTGACTATACTGGCGAGATCAGTGGAAAAATTATCACAATCTTTTACCCAATATTAGCCTCAATGTAAGAGATGCCAATGTTATTCCAATCTCCAAAAAGGGCACGAGGGAAGACCCAGGGAACTACAGACGTAAATCATACCCTTCCCCCAAAGATAAGATCATGCCCTAAGCTTTCATGTCGTCTTATGCTTAAGGTGAGCTATTTTTTCATAGCCTTGTCAAGTAGCTTTTTCTCTCTTGGATCTCTCAGAGAGTAGAAACATAGATAGTGGTCTTAGGAAAAAGGAAACACAAAGTATTTTTTAATTCCCACCAATGTCTAGTACAACTTCTTTGTTCAGAGGGGACAGAATTGTTCTCGGTGAGATCAAACATATGGAAGACTTACTTTTACATTGAATAATAAGTTTTTTTAAATATATACCTGATATTCTAATTAGCAACACAGTATACCTAGAAACAAACAGTTTCTTAAATACAGCAAAAAAGCCTCAACTGCACGTCGAAATAAACATTCGAGATTTTAGAGTGCCTTTCTGCTTCATTTCTTACCTCTTCTCCTGTCCTGGATGACAACCAGACAGAACTAAACAACCACCTTTTAGGCAGGACACCCCAGCAGTGAGGCAACATCCTCTAAAACAGTTGTCTTCAGAAAAGAAGAGGACTTATACTGGTATTTCTGCTGGTGTCTTAAGAAATCTCATTGCTGAGTTTTTTACCTAAAAGCAACCTCATATTGCTTAATAGCGTGCAACTACTGACACCTCAGTAAGCTGCTGGAAAGAGACTGAGTGTCTGGATCAGAGAGATGCATATGCAGTATCAAGGACAATGTACTGACCATAACAAACTACACTAACTTACAACTGAAGTTCTGAGGTTTAACTTCAGCCACAAATACTATACTATGACTATCCAGTGCTATTGCTTATGGAATTAAACAGTCCCTTATGTTGGTTGAGTCAATGGAGCACCTCCCACGTAGGCAGTATAACAGGAACCCTTGCTCTTATTGACTTTCTTGGGCTGCTGGGGCTCGCGCTGCTAATAGTGTACTGTCAGATTGTTCTCTTTTATCTCATCATAAGGAAGCCTGAATTTGTCTATTCAATTTCTGTAACTCCTAAATGAATCATTTATTGCAGTTTCATGAAAATTTACTTTAAATTTAAATAAAAATAGCTTTTATGTCAGGGAGAACTACATTTTGCATGCAACGAGAAGTATAAATCACTGGACTGAGTATAAAAACTAACGACAGAACTTCAAATGCACAACTGTCCCAGTGACTATCTTCCTTTCCGGTAGATAACTATGATCAACAAACGCTTTGCAACCCATACACCTTGGAAAGTTATTAATTGTATTGGTCAGAAAGAACCTCAGGTTTTCCTAAACATAAATTGATTGTCACTGTTGTGTCTACTGCAAATCATTGATTTTAAGAAATGCAATGTATTTATGCTGTGATTTGTTTTTGTAAAACTTTTAATTAATTAATAATTATTAATTTTAATTAATAAATAATTAAATAAATATCCTCTCAAGCTGGGTCCGTGTTATGGGTCTGCCACTTTGTTATTTCTTGTCATGTTCTTTTAGAGCAGATTTACTTAACTTTCCACAAGATTGAAATTTATCTTATTCCAGAACAGGACAGTCAATAATTTAGATTTTTATTTTGCATATTTGCATAGTGGCATTTAACCTACATTAAATTAAAATTAGCCTTTATATCTAACCTTAATACTATATTTCATAGTTGTTTTCACTAACTTAACGGTAGATGATAGACTGAGATCTCAAAAGGATGGCGCTAACTTTAAAAATTGTGTTGAGGTTTTTTTACATGCCCTCTTCACTTCTACAGAAGGCAGCCATGCTTTTTTTTTTCTCCTTTTTATTGACTGTGGCTTATTTGAACAGTAATTGAAGACATAAAATTTGGAAGATCCTTTTCCCATATGATGGGAGAGACACTGAAGTTCTGTATATGTATGTATCCAGGAATCTAAAGATCTGGGCTTCATTGCCTACAAGGCTGAAGTAGTAACACAGCTACAAACTCATGGAAGAGCCCGACAGCTGCTCTCAATGCAACTCAGGCACATCCTTTCCCTTTCGGAAGGTCCATTTTGGATCACTTTCAGACCACAACACGTCGAGCACCTGGCTGACTCTGTTGTGTTAGCAAGTGGCTAGGTAGCTTGGAATCGCTTGAGGACATAGCTATTTTGCTTGAGCTTAATCAGATTAATCTAATCTTTCCACCACAATGCAGAGTAATTGCCTAGTGAAATGCATACTACATCATCCTGATGTCAGTGTTGTGTCACAAAGAGAAGTGTTCCTTAAGAGGCTGGACTGGGAAATATAATTTTAGAGGTTTTCTTCTTCAAAGCATGACTAAAAACAGTTGCGAGAAGTCCAAGGGACTATGAATTGTAAACTCTGAATTTCGCTGGTGGAACGAGACCTTCCTTGGAGGAAAGAGAAGTTCACATGGATGGACAAATGCAAGTCTTCAGGAGGAAAATATGTTGGTTTCTAGATGTTGCTTGAGAAGACAGAAGAACGGAACACTGAATTAGACCAAATGATCACTTAGCCTACTGGGCTGCTTCGAACAGTGGTCAATACTCAGTGCCCAGAGAAGAGTAAATGAGCAAGGTGGCATACGGACATAGCAATGCTTTTCCAGGCCACTCTCCACATCCCAGCATTTTGAGCTTCAGAGATGATGAAAACAAATTTGCATTTTGTATGGATGGATTTTTCTTCCATTAATTTGCTCACTTGATTTTTGAGCCAATTTAAATGTTTAGCATCAATGAGATTTTGCAGCACAGAACTGTTCCAGAGCTCGGCTATATGTTGTTTGAAAACCTACATCATCCTTTTAGCTTAATTTCATGTCTTTTTACCCCTTAAACTGCAAGGGAACAATTAGATCCTGTGAACCCTCAGCACTTGTAACTGCAGCTAGAAGGCAACTCTGCAGCCATAAAACACAAAAGATGGACTAGAAGAGCTGGAGGGATGATAAAAGACCAGAGATATCTTGGGATCTGTATGGATCATATCTCCTTCTCCTTTACACAATATTATTCAAAACTTGAGCCAATGGATTTTGGTATTCCCTGAAAAGTGTAAATAATGTATAACCTATATCTTGTGCTCACACAGTTGGGCATGAAATACACTCAAAGATGTATGAGTATAAACTTGCTGCCTGCTGTTCAGTCCCACTTCAATGGGCATGTCAATGATGCATGTCTCTGTGTGTCTCTGCAGTTCTTTTTCCTTTCTTGCACTCTGGTAATGTTGCCAGAATGCACCGTACGCTCTCTGGAAATCTGATCCACATTAAAATTTTGTACAGTTATTAATACAAGAAGACCCAAATCTCTAACACAAAGCTTTCATAACTACAACAGTAAGAATAATAAAATATTAAAAGTGTGGAAAATAAAAGTTTCATCCTAACAATGAGATCAATACTGAGGATGTAATCTAATGCATTTTAAGTTTAAAAATAATGGGTTTTTGATCGTGGACTGCTAGTCAAGCCAAGTGTCTAAAGGAGTATTAGTCAAAACCAAAGCTCCTCATTGTTTTTTCTCTAAGAGAGAAAGCACACTAATTACAATTCTATAAAGGATACCCTTCTTATGTAAATCACATTTTAAATTAATAATTAAGACTAATAAAGTTGGTATGTAATGAAATGAAAATCACAACACTAAATCTCCCAGAACTAAAATAGGAAGAACAACTCCTTGTATCATTTTTGTAGCAACATTCTAAAGGCTCTATGCTAATTACGCTTACTATCCACAGAAAAAACAAGGAAAATATAAAATGATCTGCCAGGTAAAACAAGGGTTTTCAAAACCTTTTTAGAATTCCTATTGACAGTTTCACCAGGGAAAAAAGTGAATTAAGTAACAAGGATTCTTCCCTGACACAGGATTCTGTTTATGAGTTTCTCCTAAACTCTGACATTCAGAGGTTTAATTGAGAAATAATTTCTGTGTAAATGACGGGCACTTTCCACAAGCACTTCTAGTAACTTCTTACTATACTTAAAGAAATCAAAAGATTCGAAAAATTAAACAAAAATCTGATAAATATTTTATACTGACAGTCCAAGCACTATACATAATTTGCAGGTTTTACTATTTCAGTTTATCTTGACAATGTTACTGAAAACCAAGAGGGTTAGGAAATCGGTGTTAACAGCTATTGATACAATATTTTCTCTGGATGTACTTTGGGACTTTACTAATTGAAAAGTCTGATACAATAGCACTTATGTTTGTTAACTACAAATATTCTAAAGAATCATACACAACATTATAATTATTTGTTTCTAGAGGTATGGCTGGAGTATTACAAAACAAACTGTACCACCCCAGTCAAATTACGATGGTTAAATACTCACTCAAAGAACTCTATACAGATATTCCCCGCCCAAAACAAACATTTTCCTAGACTAAACTATTTGCAAGATGCTAAATCAGTATGACTTTTCTCAACGTGGAAAAGAGCCCCCTCTCTTAATCTTAAGACTTGTTGGGTCATATTATACGCCAGGCGCTAAAATGGTTACAATAATAATGATCTCATAAGTGAGCTGTCAGACTAATTCACTTTATTTTCAGGTACCATGAGACAATCGCCCCAACACTATAAATACTCTAAAACATTATGGAAGTGGATATTTTTGGAAGAAAAAATAATTTTTTGAAAAATAAAATTCTGTCTCTTGTTTCAGTATATTTATTGCAGAGAAAAGCAAATTAATTTTAGAATTAATGCCTTCCAATTAAAAATGTCCATATTTATTAATTCAGTGGTATTTCTTCTATGTCTTACGGATAATTATGAGGTCAACACATTTTTGTATCTAATAGCTTGAAAAAATCAAGAATATATCAAATTATGTGAAAGCTACAGCTACTTAGACTATGCTCATAGAAATTACTATCTTTTGTTGTAATCTAAAAAGTGAGAATTAAAGTATCAACCAGAGTGTTAATACACTGATAGTGACTTTAAAGAGATGAAGTATTGTGAATTTAGGATGTCATCTGTATGTTACTAAATGCCAGTTACTATCTAGTCTTCAGCATTTTCTGTTCATGAAACAGGCCATAAATACACAGAAAATAAAGGTGACTTTTGACACAGCAATCAACTGTCATGTCCTTTAAGGCGTTTCATGTACATGCGATAACTTTAAGGCATTAAAATCCGTTTAAAATGAATCTGTTGATATGGTGTAATGTGCTTATTGAAAAATCAGCACGCTATTCTGTTCCCTAGAATTTTGCTATTGGCTTCACTGACTCCCTACCTTCCAAAAAAAAACCGAAACAAAAAAGCCCACACCACTACAGGACTAGAAGAGACTTCAGTATTTTTACTACTGTAACTCATGTCAAGAAGTCCCTTTCTAAGCTGGTCAAGCTTTATCTTCAAAGTAAGTACTGTGTGTGGGAGGCGGCTTTTGCTTCCACTACTTCCACTAGAACAGTGTAACAGAAACTAAAAGATTTCTTTTCCATAGTTCATTCATGCTTAGCTAATTGTTCCCATGTTTAAAACTGTACTTAAGAAGTATAAAAGATGCCTCTTCCTTCCTAAAGTTTGTTTCTTGACCCAAACTGCAATCACAACCTTTCAGCCTGTGTACCTAGCCTGAATGAAAACCTCCTTGACTTGTATATCATAAAAATATATATATCTATTATATGATATATTCTATATGATAGAATTGACACAACCTAACTGTAGGTGTATAGCAAATATGCTAAGCTATAAGCCATAGTCAAAATGGTGAGATACCTTCACTTCATCGAAATTCAGGGCATCAGTAGTAGAACCCTGAATCTTTCAACAGAGCCTATACGGAGCACATTTCTGATACACTAATAAGGCATGAGAAATTAGGTCAACTGCGTATCTCCCACTATTCCAGATGAGGTGTCAAAGATACCTTTTAAAAATGGCATTAACATTTCCCTATTTGTGCTGGACATACCTTTTTTAATTCATTTAGGATTGCATGTTCTTTTTTCTCACCTACTTTATATCACTGGTCATTTACAGCAACCAATACACTGGGCTTCTCTCTTTCTTTTTCATTTTAAGTGATGGACATAAGCTTAAGGAAGAAATGTTTCTAAGTTCTTAAACACATGACCTTGTACTTTGCTGTACTTTCTAAAGTTTATTAGAATTTACTTTCCAAATTACATTCTCGAAAGATATCCATCTTGTACAACAGCCCAGCCCTCTTGTGAACCCTATCCTCCTATTTTCTTTTCCATGGGTGAAACACATACCTCTGCTGTTACAGCAGGCTTGCAGTTAGGCACTTTTTCTTCCTCACACGGAATATGGGTTCAACCCTTTCTAATCAAGATATTATTTTTTTTGGTATATGCAAACATCAGTCACCATTCGCCTCTGAATTTGCATTATTATTTCCACTTCAGAGACCATGCCCTCACACTGAGGTTTTCCACGGTATCCTAAACTGTTCTGGAAAAAGAAATAACCACTGTTTTGTGTATGAGTTCACACCATACCGTATCTTATATTGGGAAGTA
The DNA here is from genome assembly GCF_028500815.1 of Rissa tridactyla. Classification (NCBI taxonomy): domain Eukaryota; kingdom Metazoa; phylum Chordata; class Aves; order Charadriiformes; family Laridae; genus Rissa; species Rissa tridactyla. The sequence goes on along the minus strand of NC_071466.1, from coordinate 190,659,790 downwards.
TTTTTCTTTAATTTGGCAATTTGATTATTCTTAAGCATCAAGCCCATAGCTACCTGTGCACTAAATTACAGTTGCATTAATTTGGAAATTATTTCTTCTACGAGTACAGAGTTGATTTTGATATTTTTTTCAATATGTTGGGTTACTGTGTTGGTTTTCCTCAGTACTGTGTAGGCTGTCTCTTCTACCCGACTGAAAGCGTATTTCTTGAATAAATGAATTTACTGCGAACACTTAGGGGAAAATCTCATTCTTCATTTATACTTCAGGTTCTTAGTAAGACCCTTGAAGCATATTGATGTTGTTGGCACACCATACAGTTTCCTTTGTACATATTATTATTGTACAATTGCTTTTCAAAGGTTCACATAATCAAGTAGTAAAGCACTGAAGTAGTGTTTAGTAAATTTTTCACCATTAATTCTATTTCATAACACCCTCATCTGTCTGTCTCAAGAACATTATATTGGAAGCATAAGAAGGCATAAATAGACCTAGAACATCAAAGTAGCAATTGTTGGCAAACCGCCTTCCCCAACAGGATTGGGCTGATGTGCTTTTCCACTCCGCTGTATGATTGCTTTTTCAGCAGCACACATGCTCACATGCTGTTTTTCTGTAGCATTACAGTGTAATATTTATGCATGTTCATCTGGATAATTTTAACAGTTTTTAATTCAACTTTACATGCAATACAACCCAAGTGAATTAACACCTATGTTGATCTTGGCATACATTCAGATTCTTGATTAGCCTGCTCCCCACACTCCCAGTAAAGACCCCCTGCTACGTAAAGCAACTGGACAACTAACACACAAACTCCAAAATACTGTCCAATGATTTGAAAACTTCAAGACAAGTAGTCAATTCACAAAGTAAAATTAATCTGAAAAAAAAAGAAGCAGGGGAAGTAATCTGCACAAGGAATGCCTTGAATGGCTACGGGGGGAGACTGGATTTTCATGTGGAAAGGTGCATTTGCTACTATTGACGAAGTTTCTCCATGATTTAGTCACAGAACTTTGGGTTTGGTAGAAAATTTCCTTGGCTTTTATAATTGTCTGATGAAATGAGAAACTTCTGGGGAAAAAAAGACACTTTCCTTAATGGTAATTTAACTAGAAACAATTTTTAAAAATCTACACCCATCTAGAGCATTCACAGAATATTTTGTTAAGCTGCTTTTCCTGATTTCGTAATTTCTAAATCAATGTACACAAATGTGTTTTTCAAACTCAAGAGCATCAGGAGAGCCTTGCTTGAGTGGTGCGATCCTAAACTGGCATAATTAGGGCCCTGCCTGGGAGCAGACCCTTTAATAGAGCCGCACACTGAGCGGGGAACCGTTCACACATTCCCTCTCAGCTCTTCACAAGCTTTTCTGGGCAATGAGCCAGCTGGGAAGAGAATCAGGCTGATGTGACCTGTTGCAACAGCCAGGAGAAGTGGCTCAAGGAAACCTACACCTCCCAGCACCGCAGAGGAACTACTCAAGCAGCCCAAAGAGGAACAATCGTGAACATGTAGCGTGGTGGCATTGGGAGGGCTCGCAGGGGGACAGAGCTTTCCAGCTGTTCAAGCAAGTCAAAGAAACTTCTCTGTAGGGCTTGGAGACTCCTAAAAGTCATAATATAAAAACCAGTCCATCCATCCCATGCACGGCATTATTTCCTGGTATGAGACCGGCTGCAGTTTCTACCATGAGAGAAAGATGGGTCTGCTATGTAAAAGCTGCTGTGAAAAGACCGAGGCACTCTCTGAAGGTTTGCCTTTCTGAATCTGAGTGAAGAACCGGAGTGCGTGTGTTGTCCCCTCTCCTCCCAGTGCTCTAGAAGTAACAGAATGAACAAGAGAACAAGGGGGAAAGGAAAGAGGTGATACTGATGTAGGTGACAAATGATTCCCCAACAGTCACAGGAATGGAGTGACACATCAGATTGCTGCACAGACCTATGTTTAACATCAAAATGCTTCCTGAAATCCCTGATCACATAGTAATCCTAATTAGCATTCTGCATATTCAATACCTGTAAACAGAACTTGCATAATACCTCTTTACTCTGCCTCCAAAATATTATAATATTGCAACAATACTTTCAGGATAAAGATGTGACCTCCACACCAGCCAGGTTTTTTTCCTCCCAGTTAGATACAGATGAAGCCACTATGTGGTAACTTCCATTAGAAGGCTGCTACAGTAAACATTTTTCTACACGTTACAAAGATCTTACACGTAAGGTTAGCTCTAATATTCTATGTACTTGAAAATGACAACTATCTGCTCTATCAATATGAGATATGACGTCAAGGTGACTGATATTTACTTTAAATTAAAAAGGAAACCATACTAACTAGTAACACTTTCTCTGTAGATGCATTTTTTTTAATACTGGAAGTTTTCAAGAGTAAAAAGTGACGTAAAGTAAATCTATTCTTGCAAGATTTTACAGCAAAATGGCACATAATGCAAAACACGGGTTTTCACGAGTAAAAAAGGTTGTCAAAGACAGGACATAAGACTTTGGAGCAGGCTTGTATCTGAATAAATAAGGACTTCCCAGCAAGTCTGTTATAGAGACACTTCCACTGCAAATCAATGAAATACGTCCAGATCTTTTTTCTTTATGACTATATTTATCCCTCTATTTTAAATGGAACTCCTGATTTCAGCACCATGAAAGCTTGAACATGGCTATTTCTCCTTTCCCTCCCCCACACACCTTACCTAAAAATAACTCCTTGCCTTCTCTCCGTCTCTCGGGGTTATACTTGAGTTTAGAGTGGGTATCACCGATGCAAATTTCTGCACCTTAGAGGATAACCGCATATTCCTCCTAACAGACTTCCAAGGGAAAATGGGACTTAGGATTTTCCAGCAGCTATCTTCCAAATTTAATTTACCCCAAGCCTCAATGTTTGCTTATATGTAGGCCACACATTTCCTCCAGAATTATACTCGGGAGGGAAAAAGACTGTTTATCACTACTCTCCTCTTACACTATATATTAGGCATTTGCATCTTTCTAAATCAGTGCTTTCTAGCATGTACAAAATTCTCCAATATCCTTTGCTTAGGAGCACGCACTAGATAAATAGAAAAACGTAACGTGCAGGTTTTGGAAAGACATTTTTAGACCAGTTAGATTTGTTTCTATTTTTGTTGAACGTAACACAAAGAAAACACTAAGTTACATCCACAACATTTATTTTTGCTGTTTTTAAGCTGGAAATTTTTTTTATTGGCATTATGCATGCACAGTTGCAGTCAGTGTGCGTTAAGTCACAGGATATAATTCAAAAGCAGTGGGGTTTGCTTCTTTTTCCCCACATTCCCGATTTCTTATCTCTCAGTGGTCTCTTATGTATGTTTAAAAAAGTAACTAAAAGTTACAATATTAATGATATGTTTGCTTATTTATTATGTGCAATGAATTTTAAATTCAGACCTATGTGAAGATCCAAACGGAGATGACCAGACTAGGAGAAAGTAAAGCAAGGAGAGTAGGTTAAAAGAGACTACGAGTATCTTTTCAGGCTAAATTTTCATGCTAAATTTTTGCATTTTGCATGTCTTTAAAAAAAGTGGTTCTTCTGATATTATGTGCTAATAAAACGAACATTAAGTAATTAAACTTGAATGCATACTTACTTTTCCCAAATTTTATCAAATGATTATGCTTCAGTGAAGTCCTCATGCTAAATAAACAAAGCTTACCTTAACAACTCAACACTCCATAGGGCATGATATTTATACAACAGGCTTAGTACACACTGAGCTTAACCCTTTGATTCCAGGAGTCATGATTTCCTGACATGCCATCCTCATACAGAATGCATTAGTACTGATGTTGAATCTCCTACCGTCAAGGAAAAAAACAACTAACCAATTTATTGTAGGCATATTAATTTATGGGACTGAAGGTAATTATCTATCTTATTTATTCTAGTAAAGTTCAAAGTCCAACTTCATGAAAATAAACTGCTTCTTTAGAGATATTACAGGGAATATTACAGGGCTTTTCATAGCTCTTCAAGCAAACCGGTAAATTTACAAGTAGCTGTCCAAATCACTCTGCTGTGCAGCCAACAATAGGATGTGTATCACTGACAGATTAGTCTAAGCACCGAGATTTGCCTACCTGGAAGGGAAATAATTGCAATGCTGTACACGAACACCCAGCAATGGCAGCAAATTGACAGCATCTACCTTTGGGTTACGCTTGTGCTCTGCACAGTTGTTGAAGAACCGCAAGTCTCGCTCATGACTATAAGTGTAATGAGAACAACAGAGCTGCCAGTTTTAAAACTCAGGCTAGGTAACACCAAATTCTTCAGTGGCCGTAAGGAGAGTGACTTTCTGCCACAGGAGAATGATCTACTGGTTCTAAGAGCCAAAGTGACATTTTCCCTGTTATGCCTACTATGGATATGTGGTTATAGGGAGTGAAATCCATGAAAGCAACCACCTCATTTAACCGCGGTTTACCACAATCACTGCTTCTCCAGAAAAGAAAAATATTCTGAAACAAAAAACAGTACTACAGAAATCTTAACCTTACTACCGCAATATGTTTTCCAGGATGCACAGTAAAGAAGTAAATGCTATTATCTCATCATATGCAGCTTAATATTATCCTCAACTCTCATCACAACCCCTCCTTAGCTATTCTGTGATATGTCATTAATCAATGTACGTACTGATTGGATCCATTCAATTGGTGCATCAGTGTGATGAATGGCATATATAAACATGTTTCAAATACATTTATTCCGATATCTATACATGAAAGTAAAATCACTACTACAACCGGTACTCAAGCTTGTCAGATGGGATGCTTTTCTCCTTCTGTTTTGCATAAGACATGCTAATGGTTATGCCATCTGCAGTCTGAAACCCAGAAAAATGTAAATCAGAAAGTAATAGTAGATCAAGATAAGCGTCTATCTAAAACTGTAATTTTTGCAGGTATTCTGTTAACTCACAATCTAAATATAAACCTCCTCTCCCTGAAAATAAAGGACAGCTAGTAGATACCAGTAACTTTTGCATGAAAAACTAAAACAACAACATTTGCCACCACAACATTCCTCTTTTAGAACAGATCACATAGCTAGTGGTAAATTTAAAAAGGTTTTTCATGAGGATACAAAAGACACTTAAATTCTTCTAGGAAAATCCCAGCAGTTCCCTAAAACCATTCCCTCTGTAAAGCACGGTAGAACTTGATGACTTACCCAACACCCTGTTTTTGCAAAGTTGAGGACAGAAATTGGAAGGTTTCTTCAATAAGCTTTCAACTTGCTGATTAGCTAGTAGGTGCTGTAAGTCACTAAAATACTTGACGCGTTATGGAATAACAGAGAGAACATATATAAAACCAGCATATGCTACTACCCCCCAAATATCCATCAAATGTAAAAAGACAGCCACTAAAATTAATACCATTTTTTTCCTTCTTTGGCATGTGAAACAATAGAATAGTTTACATCAAAATATGGAGCACATGAGAGATGCAATGGCAAGGCTTCCTTAACACCCACATTTGCCTGCAGATGTGTGAGGTAGTTTTAAAAGTTTTATTAGGTTTTTACTAGATTTATACATCAGTTCTAACATATCTCCAGTTGCCAGATCAGTAAATTGCTCTGAAATTACAAGGAAATTAGAAATACACTAATATTAAAGTACTTTAAAATGTTGGGAGAAGTCTGTTTCCTTAAGCACAAACACAAGCACAAGCATTTTTGTCTTATAAACCTCAAATTGCTTATACATATTTAGCAATTCCTACTGCTAGGGAGTTTGGCTAAAGTTACCATTAAATTTGGCATAATAAAATAATAATACTGTACAATTTTATGACCCATATTACGGTATTTGGTCAAACAGGCATCACGATGCTAAAAATGTGAATTTCCACTACATAATGGACAATGAACAGCTCTGTATTAACAGTAAAAGACAGAAATAGAAAAGCTCCAGGAACTCATTTTTCAAAACCTTTATGCATCCTTTTCACAAAAGAAGAAAATTAAAATGGAGTTCGTACTCATACCTGAATTTACATGGTATTTGATACATAAACCAAAGTCTGGGAGCAAACTCCTCCTTTCTCTCATTTAAAAATGAACCAAATGAAGCGTCCAAGGCTAATAAGAGGCAGTGTGCACATACTGATCATGGAAGGAAAAGCTGGAAACATGAGCAATAATCTTGGCTTTAGGAAGCATGTAACAATTCTGAAAAGAAAATTATTTGCTTTATTTTCTTCTTCCTGCCTTGCAAGTGGGACTCATGAGGCACTGACTCTTCCTGGCAAACACATAATACAGGATGTCTCTACAATACACCATCCCATGGCATTTAAAAGGCATCAGGCCAGGGTTAGTGCTTTGGGAGTAGGAAAGCACAAGACTCCCTCTCCTCACCTCATCATCCTCTGGGTTATATGTACGACTGTCTGTCTCCAAACATGGTTTTCTCTCCTTTCATCTATGCCCACCACAAACAGAGCACCCCCACATCTCTTCAGCCGTGAAAAAAAGGTTTACAAATGGGTGGAGAATGTGAACAGAGAAGTCAGTAGCTCCTGAACTGCGCCAGTTTACAAGTTGGAGGATTAAAGTAAGCTAACTTCACTGGGAAACACATACTGGAAAAATATCACTTTTTTTGCCTGTTTCATATACTTCCCTTAGTGTCTGGACCTTGTATACTCCTAGTACAGCCCATGTTATCTTTCAGAAGGGGGAGCTGGCTGAATAAACTACTTTCACAGTATTCATTAAATCAATCATCTCCATGATTCAACCCTTCAAGATCACCAAATCAACTTCCAAAAACTTTAAAAAACTAAGCAGTTCATAAGCTGCTGCCTTTATGGCTACTCTTCTTGTGTGCCTTCAGCCTGGAAGATATTTAATACAAAGCAAAGTCAAGGGCAACGAGTGGAAAGTTGGGATGGTCCCAGGACTCCTACGCCTCTGGACTGGACTACAACTACAGCATGGCAGGATGCCAACTCGACATGTTTTCTTTTTTTCCATTTTCTTTAGTCATTTTCCTAAGTTCTTGTTTGGTTCTGAGCAAATAAACATAACTTTAAAAGTATATTTGAAGAGAGACGACGTGGAATGTGGAACTGTTTGCTGTGCCCGACATTGCTCCATGAAGTTTCACAAAGAAAAGGAGACAATGTGAATTACGTACAAAAATTGCACAAGTGATCAAATTTCACAACACTTCACTGGTGGAGAAAAAGATAAATTCTGGTGCCTGGGGTCCTCCATTATGCATGACAAAAACGAAAAATAAGATAAAAATGCCCTATTCCATCAGAAAACAGGGTAGGTCCCAAGAGGATAAAGGCTCACCCAGAAAAGCAGATATGAGGAAGAGAATGGTAGGAGTTATACTTTTTTATTTCCTGAACAAAATAAAATCATCTCTTATGCACATCTTTTGTCTGCAACAGACGTAATTCAGCAGTCAGACACCCATATTTGGTCTATATACAATGAGAGAACCAGTTTTGTCAGTAGAACGCAATTTCATATGGAACTCTGAATTAGCAATAAATTAACTAAAACCTCAAAAATAAAAGATACTTTTTTTTCAATAATAAAATGCTATATATAGTTTTACCAATAATTCATTTAAAATAATTATTCAATAACAGAACTCCTATTCACCCAAAGACAATCTGAAGCCCAACAGCATCCCAGTGTAAAACTCTGTGACATACGTTTTTCTGAAATGGCAGAAGCAGCTCCTAATTTCATAATTTCATGCGGTTGTGTTGGTAGTTTCTGAACACCTCTCTGTTTGCCACTTAGATTTAGTACCGAAAAATTACTTAACTCATTTTTTTTCTGGATACGGTTTTACTCTTAACACAGCCGTTTTTACAATTTAATCCATGTATGTATAAAAATCAAATACCAGTTCTGCAACACGTCTATAAAGAATGAATTCATACAATAGCAACGGAACTCAGACTTAGCCTTAGACCTATTAAGCATCTATAGCCACAAAAGGCTTTCGTAACTTACAGTGAATTTTCTCTGTGAATGAGAAGTCAGCAGCATGCAAGCCTGTAACCTCTTGTATGTGAATATGCGCATACACAGCATTAGAGCACAGGCATCCACGCACACCCCTCTGCGTGAGCAAGCACCGCGCTCGTCCCTGAGAGTAAGGCCCCAAAAGCAAGGATACTTTACTAACCTGCAGTGGTCTCTGTTTATCACTGCCCTTAGGAGATTTCAGTCCACTTGTCTGTTGCTGTAAAAGCAGCTGCCTTGCTGCCTGGAGTGCCTAAAAGTTAAAAAAAAAAAAAAAAAAAAAAAAAGTAAATAATTTCCACTAGTTCCTAGAAAGAGATGAGTTACTCATTGCTGATGTTAGGTAAAAGTCCAATCGAACAAATGCAATCTCCTCCTATTCGATTTGTATTTGCTAGATTTCAGACTTCATTCTGTTTTTCACTTAAAACATAAAGAAAATCTTCTGAAAGAACATATATAGGACTTCACTAGAATTTATGGATGTACATGAAATCCTGCAGGAAATAAAGTTAATTTGTTTAAAGTGCTTGAAGAGGAAAAATCATAAACTGCATCAATAGCCTCATTTCCACAAGGAACTTGTCTTTGAGTGTTCAACTAAAATGCCCACTCCCTTGCAAATTATCATTCAATTTGCATTTTCATATTAGAATTTTGAAGCAAAAGCAAGTAGACTTCAAGTGTTACCGGAAGCTGTAATTAAATTTGACAAATCAACATCAGATTATCTTGAAAGTGAATTAATAAGGATATTCATTGAAGATTAAAAACACTTTTTGTACTTACAATTCAAGGAGAAACCTCTCCTTTGACAAAATAAAGTGCAGTTTTAATGCCAAATAAAAATGAGTGGTTTTCATTTGCATTCTTCGGAAAATCAGAGAACAAAGAAATTACTACTCAACCAACCAGATCAGGCTCTGGGATGACAGTATCCCAATCAAAATAGAAAATGTTTTCATTTATTTTTATGTTTTCATTCCAACTCAGCAAAATACAGTTAAACATACGGAATGTAAACAAACAACCCACTTACCCAAAGACGGCTAATCTAAATTATTTTTCACTATAAAATTATTTTTTAAATGCCATGTGTTATACAGTGGTATTTATTAAGAAATAATAAAAAAATAGATTCAAAACATTTCCACTGAAACTACCTGGAGAACTCTTCCCCCCCTCCCGCCCCTTAAAAAAAATCCGTTCAGTAAATAGCAGTTACAGCTTTAAAATGCATCATGCTATCATCTACGTTATTAAAACATCCTGTAGATGGAATATACTGCAATAAATGCCATTTGATCAATGTTCCCTAAAATAATAAAGATTCTCAACTGATAAAGAAAGGTACAGTTTTGATTAGACTCAAATGAGCTGGTTTTTAAGATAGTTTCTAGTATCCATGACAACAGTTGCTTTGACAAGATGTGCATATGGCATTACACTGCCAGCTGGTGTGAACAATGTTTGAACTACTGCATTGAGATGCTGAGCAAACAGAAAAAGTTGCCACGTCTTAACCCTCAGGGAAGGCAGTCATCCCCTGATCAATTATGAAAAGACAGAGAGAGGGCTGCTACAGTCTGGCTCCAAGCAAGTTTTCTGAGAAGGCAGGCAGACATAGAAAACCAAAGTAAACAAACTGAATGCACTAGCACCATCTCCTAACAACATTGATTCGTCTCCCCATAGAAGGCTCCGGTACAAAGTTTGCAGAGCAGACTTTTAACATTTGGAGACATTCCCACAACAATCCCCGTATTGTTTCATCAAATTCTCAAGTAATTACAGGTCAGCTTTACAAAGACTATACATTCCTCTGAACCTAAGCAACGAGTCGCACAAAACTAGCTCCTCTCTGCCAAAAATAAATAAAAGTTAACATATTTCAAAGTGCACTTGAAATATTTTGTTTCCAAGGAACCACTGGATGCCCTGTTTCCTATGTGAATAGCATAATCTCTTCTGCACTCACAGTTCTTGAGCAGATCCTAAAGGACAATCCCGCTCTGTCTGAGATCAGAGACAAATATATCTGTTGATTTCAGGGGCACCAGGATTTGGTCCCAACATCTTGCAGTGGTTTAAGCACAAAACCTGGATTAAATGCATGAACAGAAGATCTGTGGTGAATTTATAAGCCTTCCCAATCTTCAGAGCCCTCCAAAAGGGAAACGTGAATGGAAGCGAGAGAACTATTGCACTCCTGAATTCATGGGAGACTGTACAGGAAAACCAACCTCACCACTTGAGGTGATATTGCTCCAAGAACCAGAGAAGAGATCTGGAGTTACAGAAAACAGGAAAAACCATAAAGATAATTATTTTTTATTTCTGGCGGTCGCAGAAAATTCATTACGCGGCCTTTATCTGGAATAGGAATTGTAATGCTATAATGCTGCTGTATATTGCAAATAACTGGAACACTCTGCAAGTTTTTTCAGTGTCCTGATCTTCCCCAGCAGCAAAGTCATCTCACATCAATATAATAAAACAAGCCAACAAGCATCTGGTAAAGCTGTACATTTACAGCACTTGAAAACTAGAGAATTATAGTATGTTCCAGCTTAGATTTAAGCTAGACAGTATAATTTCAAATTGTGGCTAGCATGCTCCTGTGGAATCAGCCTAAGAAAGCATGACTTCCCACCGCTACCTACAAAAAGAGTCACACTTTATGAAAAAGCAAGGCAGCACAACAGGATATGTTTGCATAAAAGGCTCTACTACTTAAACTATTTTGATTCATATGTGCTGGTTGGGATATCTTTAAAGGAGTAAAGGCTCATCTTTTAATACAGAATGTCTTATAAATGATGACTACCTGAATACTTCAGTGATCTTATTGTGGCAGTTTAGATTACTGTAAACACAGGAGATAGAAGAGGAACAGAAAACAATTTCAGGAGATCAGAGATGATTTAAAACTCATAAGGAGAAATCACTGTCAGCCTTTGTTCTTATAGCAGTTGTCATATGGTACTTCTTCCTCCCTGTGTGCTGCTTAACTTTAGATTTGGCTGCTCAGTAAACAACCTCCCAGAAACACACTGTTAATTTCAAAGGATTATTACTGACATTATTCATAAGTGAAGATTACGAGACTATAAAACATTCAGTTCTAACAATTCATTTGCTGCTATTAAATCTTTGCAAAACAAATTGACAACTTGAAAGTGCCTTTCAAAATTCATAGTTTAACATGTACCGTTCAAGTAAACACCCATCCCACGCATCATTTATAAATTTCTGTGAACTAATTTGATAATAACTTGTGGTCTAAAACCAGTTCGATGAAGACAAACTAACAGACATTTATAAATCTGGCAGATCAAAATTATGTTGAGTCCTACCTCAAGTTAACAGCAGCAAGAACAGATTCTAAGACAGCCAAAATCGTATCCAGTTTCCAGTAACATTTGTTTCAAATTTAGTGGGCACTTTTCCTTAATTAAGTTATCTGAATTAGTAAAACTATACAAAAAAGTCAATGTAGACAAAAGCAATAAAAAGAAACGGGGATTAGAAATTATTTTAATAACGCAAATGAAAATCATTATAATGCTTTAAGTAATGGCTGTATAAGCAGGAAATTTGGGCATATGGTTTCCAGAACTCACTGTGTCTTCTAGTAAAATATTTATTGGGAACACTACTTCTTAATATTTACTGTGCAGCTTTGGCATAGCTAAAACCTAAGCAGAACAAAAATGAAATTAATTGCATATAACTCACCCTATTAAAGTTGATAAATTGCTGTAGATTTTGCAATTTGTTGGCGATAAGACTATGAGATACAACCTGCTTTTATTTTGTATTCCAAACCCTTGTATTTAATTTAAGCATACCTTAAAATGATTTCTAAAGTTTTATCATTTTAATAAAGTGAAAGATGCCACTAAAAGATGGTAAACCTATTACTCTGGTTTTTAAAAAGTAAATATATGTATATTTTTAGGAAACAGATGTCACTCATATCTTTCCTTTAAAACCAGGAATGTTTAACCTATCAGCCTGTTGCATTCGAGACGTTAAAATGAAAAATGACATCTACGCCCATTAATATCGTCAATGTATAAACAGCACAGCGTGACACATTCTTGAGAGCTGAAGGCTACAAAATCTCTCTGAAACATAAATAACAAAGCACTCAGAAGCATATTTGATGTTGATATTCATCTCTGAGAAAAACACTGCTGCCTGGGCTTCTTATGAAAATAGATGCAGCCCAAATGGATCTCCTGTAATTGGTTTCAGATAGCGAGGTCAAAAGAAATATGATACAAGAAACTATTATGTGGAACAGGCGAAACAAGAATGTTTATACAGGCACTCCCTATTTATACTGACAAGAGGTGTATACTTTGCAGATAACCAGAACTAAAAAACTTGCCAGAAGACAACCAGATTCTTTCCTTTTTCTAAGTCCAAATCCCTATTTTATTTTTTTCAAATTACTGCATACCCTAACATTCCTACTGAACGTAAAATAAGTTTCTGAACATAAAATAAGTTTCCAAATGGCTGAATATGTCAAACAAGAGTCACCTCACTGGTAGCACTATGCAACCGAAACGTATCAACATGCTAAGCTGGATTTAAGGCCAAAGACTGCTCTGCACTGGTTGAATAACAAGTTAACCAAATGATTACATAGCTACATTTATTATAAAAACCACTTCAGGAGAACCTTTACCCCTTTACACCCTGCCGCGGGCCCACTCTCCAGCTGGCTCTGAACAAGAAGCCCAGAATTACCCATAGTTGTATGAGATGCTCGAAAGATGGTGACAGAAAGCCAACGCTGTTCAATGCTGCCTAACAGCTCTGAAATCATACTGCTAAACCTTTGTCTCTTGTTGACTGTATTTTCCCAGAAAGTTCTCTCATGAATATCACAGCCAGTCAGCACAGCAGCTTATAATCTTTCCAAATGGAGTAGCAAAGCATTTATCACTATTCAAAAAATCTTGAATTTAAGATGATCCAACTCCTTTCCAACAGCAGTCTCTCCAGGAGACCTAACAGGAAAAGCAAACTCCCATGCACCCCGAGACAAACTCCTTTTCCTTAGTGAACGACACTTTTTTTTCTCTAAGCTACACAAAGAAGATAAAACCTGTCCTGTCCTCTGATGACAAATGTGTCACAATGGAGAGCCCATGAAGTCAAGGAAATCCTGAACGTAACTAAAGTCCAAGCCAAATAACCAGTCGGAGTTCATCTAGGAGTGGTAGATGGAAAAATTATTACAGTGTTTTTCTACAGAAGTAGAAATGAAGCACCAGATAGCTAAGGGTGTTGGCATCGACCTCAAGGAATATATTATCTAAGAAATCTAGATGGTCACCAAGACGGATTTCACTCAATTAACCCAACATCAACGTGTGCAAATACTTAAACAAAAAAGTTTTGTCTGTCTTCTGCATCTAGATCAGCAGCTCCAGACAGCCCCAATGTACAGTGTGTGCAATTTCAGCAGATACACTACAGGATGCCCTGCAGCCTTGCCTAGTAGTAGGTCACAAACCTGCAAGAGACGAAAATCTTTTAAACTAAATTACATTCAAGAAGAAGAGGCAATAGCCTTGGACATTGTATAACCATCCCAAGTTCCCCCACCACCAGGCTGCTGCTTCAACTGTTTCCCCAGAAAGTGGTGGTGGCGGCCACTGGGTGCTGCATTCAGCCCAACCCTACGGGGGGTGATTAAGTGAACGCTGAGTACGCTTGAAAACATTGACTGTATTGATGCTACAGGAATTTGTGCAAATGAATGCCTGGTTCCCGGATTCCCAGGCTGCTCAGCTTTTCCAAGGCTGGGGAAATTCTGTGTTCGTCCAGGACAGCAACTCTTCATGCCTGGGGAATTTCAGGTTAAAAAGACACGGCACTTCAAGGGTTAGGTGGTAAGTAGGGAAAGCTGTTCTGGATCACATTTTAACTTATGTACTTATATTCCTCATGTGCCTCATCTTAGAAATGTAAGGATTTCACTGGATCTGGCCCTCATTTCCTTGGACTAAAAGGACTTTGTTGTTTTTTGGTTGGTTGGTTGCTTTGGGTTTTTTTGTTGTTTTGTTTTCTTAGGATGATACTTTCGGTTTCAGCATACCGAGGCTCTCATTTTGATTTAGATTTGTGGTCTTCTCTGCAATACAAACAACACTAGACGAAGAGATCCTCAATCTACCTGAGCTTCTGTTCTGCCCTGATGTTATCCAGGATTAATTTGCAAGTGAAGAGAAAAAGTAACAGTAATAAACTGATGAATGCAACATGAAGTCTCATAATGCTGTTTAATAAAAGGAAATTAATCACATAATTGTCATAAACCTATTTTCAAACAGCAATCTATCAGAGAGAAATTATGCATCTGTAGTTATTGACCTTTCATTTTACCATGACTGATTCATAATTAGACTAGTTTTGTGAAAAATAATAGTTAATTACCAGATTTTTTTCACTCTAATTGTTTTGGCAATTTTTTTTTGTTTAGTGTCTTACTTTTTCCCCATGTGAAAGATGCTAAACAAATACAGGGCACTAATAACTTAGCAGATAACATATTTCATTTTATAAAGCAAATTTAGCTTCTCTCTATATAACCCAATTTAACGGATACTAAACACTGTTTCAAAAACAACTCTTTCATTTTTCCTGCCCATTATTTGGCTGACCAAGAACTAGAAAAAAAACACCTGCTTGCTTCAATTCCTGGTAGGCATTAGCAGGGCTCCTGCCCTGTAGACATCAATCTGCATTGGTCATTAGGGCGATACGTCCAGCCACGCATAACATGGTCCATGACAGCAAACCCAAATGCCATCTCCAAAGCTCAGACCACCTGAAGAATGCAAATGTCAAGGGTTAGGAGAGATGGGGGCCCACAGCACCAAAGCTGTGCTCCAACCTGACAGTCTCCTGTCTTTCATCCCACGTGCCTGAATTTAACTTTCCTTTGGTAAACACGGGAGCAGGCACTCTACCCTACTTCATACCTACTACTTACATTATGCAGTGACTAACTAAATTAATTAAATGAACACGAAAACAGTGCACACATCAAATACCAATGCCACAAGCTCACGAATGTCCTGCAATTGCTATTTCCTTCCATGTGGCATTACTTCTAGAAAACTGGGACATGTAATTGCTAAATGGAAGAGCTGATCTTTTAGTTCTACATGAACACAATGTGGCAACAGCAGCATGAACAAGTCGTCCACATGAAAACTGGTATGAACTATTTCACATTAAAATCATCCAGCAGATACGTAAAAGCTATTTAAGTGTGAAGGACAAAGAAGAACAATCACTCCAGCCATCCCATGTGTGAATTCAGAAATAAAGAAGATCCTTAACATTACTGTATGTTTATATAGTATTATGTATATATTGTACAAATGTGTACGTACGCTTGATTTTTTGGTTAAAAAAAAGATCTTTCAAGTCTGTCCATTGTAGACATTCACTTATTGGCTGTGAAACCCACTTTCAATTAAAGCAGTCTGAAACAAAGTAGTGTTGGCTTAGGTGGAATAATAGATGGCTTGATAATACATAAATAGGAAAGGAACTGATGCAAATGAAAGCAAGAGTGGTCCCATTTGTACTAAAATCAAAATGCAGAGCAAATGTGGGAGGAGAAAGAAATGTAATATCAAGGGAAGCATTGTAACGTTAGGCTGTTAGAAGGCAGCGGTTTTAACTGATAGAAGTCTGAAAGGGAAATTTAGAAATTAAAGACAATGAAATCAGCACAGAGATTATTAAGCAAATGATTAAGAAAAACCATAATCAAGACATAAACTGAAACAAAAGGTGAAGCACATATAAAACAAAAGGAAACATATACTCAAATGTTTTGTTCTAGCCAACAGCAAGATTCTTAGGACAGAACCTTTGAGAAGGCAGGTCTGAGGATTGATTAGTTTTAAGTAGTATGGAGAGGTAAAATAATGTGTGAAGAAAATGTCGAAAGAATATTTACCCTAGAATAGCCTTAGCCATTTAGAAGGCAGAAATAAATACTTCTTATCTTTACAACTTATTTTCAATTAAATAACATTGTGCACTGTGGCTGGCAAAGCATCATAAGCACAGATTCCTCCTCCTGATACCATACGAGCTAGAAACCAAAGCCATCCATCAAAAAGTACGGATCTATGTGGTACCAAAGTAATTACAAATAAAGTTACAGTAATTACACAAATCAGACTCTCTCAGCCAATTAAAATGTGAGGAATTACATATTTATTGAAGAGTTACTGATTGAAAGGGCTCCAATTATTTGAACACTAACCGATTTGATTTACCGCTGCTCTTATACATCCCTACCCAGAGACAGGAGTGAGACTGCAACTACAAAAGGAAATATTATCAAGACGTTCATAACAGGCTTTTGCTGTAGGGGAGGAAGGCATAACAGCCATTTCTGAAATATCCCATTGATAATCAGTGAAGAACACAGTTCATGTCTGAGTTCTACAGTAGATATTATAAATTTAAAGTTTCTTTTAAAATATTTTTAATAGATCTAATTACTGAAGTTCTGTTTTTAGAAGGACATAATTTAAAGAAATCTCAAATTTAAAATTCACATATATGATGAAAAACATGTATTAAAGACCTAAGTCAATACAGTGATGTTACTATGACAAAAGCAAACTGGGACACAGAAATAGAAGTGTCATATACAAAACTGGTATTTTTTACACTTTATTCACCTTTCTAAAGACACAGCTAGAGAACTGTACCCAGCTTGGGGTACAATATTTCAAAGAGGTGGACCATCTGACCAGTGACCAGAGAAGAGCACTAAGAATGACCACAATGAGAAAATACAACCTGTAGGATAGCAAGTGTCTGATCATAAAAACAGAAAAAAACCCCAACCCTAAAGCAACAGCAGTCTTAGGCAAGTTTCTGCATGGAAAGAATTAATTTTACTCCATGGATATGACAAGCAAGAATGGCCTTAAACTGAATCCGGGGAGATTTAATTAAATTTAAGAAGAAACTTTCCAATGGTAGGGCCAATGGAGGAGTACAATGTGTAGTGACTGCAAAATCCGTGTCTCTGGACCTGTTTAAGAAGCATCTTCAGGAACAGTTAAGAACAGTAATTCTGCTCTGGGACACGGAAGATCTTCACAAGCGTCTTCCAGCCCTATTTTATTTGATTGTATGGTTCCTGTGAAAGCATGCCAAGTTCGGATTACTGTGATGTCTAACACCTTGCTACATTTCAAATAACACCATGTTCTCATAAACTGAGTATCATGAAGCTTCAGCATGGTTTGTTTCTATGGTGAGTTAACAGCAGAGGATAAGAGCTGTGCTTACAGACTCGCTCTTTGGAATTTTCCGACCTTACATGACTATGTCGGTGTTTATGAGACTATCCTTGAAATTTTGGACTGAACAGAGAAACTAGTTTATACAGAACAGGAGATGGCTTAGAATTAAGTGCTCTGTGCCCTAATTGCAGTCGGAGCCATCTGGGTAGGATTCTTGTGTCCTCATCACCAAGTATGGGCACAACAGTAGCAGAAAATAAGATTTTCTTGATACTACAATTCTTAGTATAAACAATAGAAGCCTGGCTGAAATGGAGAGCTGGGAAGAGGAGAGAAAAACAAGGCAAGAACCAGGGTCTGAAGCACAACACGATCAACTTAAGTCAAACATATGCACAAAAAAAAAGAAAAAAAAGGCAAAAGCAAATTGACTCATTTTTATAATTTATTGTGACTTCAAATCTAAAGCTACCAATAAACCCCCTAACAAAGTATCTTTGGTAACCTGGTTTCAATAATGTTTTTTTATGAAATAATTTGATCAAAAGTCACTACATAGTCTAAGCCACTTCAAAAAAATCAGTCCTTATTGCTAAAGCTAAATCAGGTCAACTGAAATCCTACTGAGTCCATTTTTTTTTTCATGGATATTTTTGTAATGCTTTTCAAAACCTCAGTCGGCATAAAGAGCTCCAGGTATATATAAATACAAGAATAATTAGAGGAAGAAAAAATAAACATGAATGTAAATAGGCAATACAATAAGAGCCCTTTTATTTGTATTTTTTCAAGGGTTTTGATAAACCTTTTGAAGAGAGAAGTGCAGTCCTGTCTAGGGTTCTAAAAAAAGCAGTAAAAAACCTAATATGAGATCAAGAAGTAAATTATCCAAATAAACAGCCCATTTTCTAGACACTAGAATTATTAAGGCATTCGGCAATAGTTATGAGTGTCCTGATAACACGAGATCTGATCTAAACTTCTTGGAATAATTCCAAACCATTGAAATCTGCTACTACATGTGGACTGTGAGGCTCCTGAGGAACTGCTGTACCATGATCACAAATTAATTTCTATGCATATATGTGCAAAGCAACACATGCATTCACACACAACAAAATACCTTTTTTCTTGAAGGAAATGCATATATTCTGTGGAAAACCCCAAAAAGGTAGCACTGGTTAGCTCTGCATCTCTCTGAAAAAGCTACTTGCACTTGCAGTCTACTCTGGCCTGCCTGAATTACTCTAATTGCAGCTTTCCTCTCAGGCTGCTTATCTACCTTTTAACTCTTTTGGTGCATTTCGTGATGATCTAGGAGGCATGATCCAACATGCAGACTTCTGTCTCTGAAGAATCCCAATCTTCGGGTTCTTGCCGTAGCTGGCAAATGAGTTGTATGTTTTGAAGGGTAGCCTTAACAGTCCGTTTAGACAGAGCTACTGAGAAAGAATTCTCCACTTTGGGGACTGTTAAGAGCGAAGATTATAAGAAGAGTGAAATGACAAAGAGCTTTAATTTTAAGCTAAAATGCAAGTGAAGACAGACAGGCAAATGTCCTCAGGCTCCTCATCCTAGTTTCAGCCCATGTGAGGAGATCTGGTAAGGAGCACATTCTTTATGATTAGAAACTTGCAGGGATGAAAAAGAAAAGACCCGAAGCTAGTAAAAATGTTTTGCAGAAGAGGAATAGAGAGACATTTTGCAATTCCCAGGGCGTTTAGGTGCTGGAGAAATGATTGCAACTGTACAAGGAATTCCCAAGTAGTATACATGAGCAACACAACAGGTTAGGCATTTCAATTAAAAGGTAGATGTTCCAATCACACTTCATCAAGCTCGCCCAGGAAAAAATGATCCTTACTGTATTTCCTTGGCATCTACAGTAATCTTCCTAAACAGCAAGCTAATCAAGGAATTATAATAATAAATATGCTCAGGGGCATTATCATCTTTAGATGCATTTGTAAAAGCAGACACACCCAGTTACGTTGGTGCCAAACATATGTAATACTTCGCATCAGTTAAAGCCTCTACTGGCTTCAGATTGTTAGAATTTCCTCTGAAGCGTGCAGCACAGATTGCATAATCACTATCACTAGCAAGCACATAAAAAAAAAAAAAGCACTGGCAACCTAGGCACACGATCAAAATACGCTGGAAATTAACTTCAGATATAAATTTTACTCTTTTTATCCTCTTAACTACTTTGACTTTACACAAATAAAAACGTGAATTTCAGCTTTTACCAGTCCTTTATTATGTCGTCATCAACTTAATATAGTCAAAACTCAGTTACTAGTCTTCTTTTCTAAAGACACTTCTCTTTACACATCACACATATTTCAGATTTCATGTCCTTGAAGTATTTTCCAGATCCTCCTTTCTACAATGCCTCCTTTTTTCTTCTTGTAACATTTGAAACCTCATCAAGATGTAACAATTTCTCTACCTTCCTCTTTGTGACTTCTCTCAAAAATTCTGGATGTCTTCCAGAGATTGCTTTACGTTGAGGCATCAGCCCATCACCATTGCCCGCCCTTCCTTCAAATACCTTCACCATCATTGTCTCCAATGTCTATGAAAAAAGAGCGGATGAGGGCTTCATTTCCCTCATAGCATACTTTCTGCTCATTCATTAACGATAAATATGTATGTCCGCACTTGCACACTTGTATGGGCCATATGTAAAAACATATTATTTAGATGCTTCCTTCTCCCTTGCTCCACCTGTGCAGCCTGTATCCGCCCAGGTGGCACAGGACGGGTGGACTCCCCACCAACCCTCACACCGTTGAGAAAAAACAATAAAAGAGCCCAATCTCCCACTTAAACTAAAATCATTCTCACATCAAAACCACTATCTATCCACGCAGGAAATTTCTCATGCAGTTTTTCTGCAGTATTTCTGCAGTTCCTTTTGTAAGTGGCAGACTGATAACTAAACGCACATTTGGAATTATTTAAATAAAACCACAGAGGTACCACCAAGGTGTGAGACAGCAACGTACGGATTAAAGAAATGCTAAGCATACCTTAATTAGAAAGGTTACATTTTCTTTCCTGAAAAATAAGAAACAGAAATTATCTAAATAACCTGAATATTTACACTCATCCCCCTGAAGCTTAACCACTTTCTCAGTCAAGACTTTCCTGTTATATCACTCCCAGGTAGTTTTACAACATGACGGACTTTTCTCTGACCACTGACCAGCAGAATTTTCAAACTTGCAGCAATCTTTCACCTTCTGCAATCTACTGACAATTAATCTTGCATAGGGATTGCCAACTTTTCCAAAAAATACTATGTTTTGTCCTCTGGTTTCACTTCAGTATTTTATGAAATATTTTGTTAACAAGGGTTCCTTGTGTCTTGCCCTCATTGCTCCCATGTAACCATAGCTTCAGAGATGGAAAAGGGAAGCAAGGCTTTTCAAGGACAGATAAAGGGCTTCCACAATTTAGTAACTGCATATAATATAGAGCAGAATCTTTCGCGTCATGCAAGCGTACTTCATTTAGGTATGATACTGGTAATATTTTTAGTGTACCAGACTATTCACAGTGCCACAGAATACAAGAATAATAAACTAAGTTCTACTTACATAATCATTTTACACATTGCTTTCAACACACAGTACTCATTTTACAAACATCAGTAGAAAGACATGGGACTACAAAACACCAGTAAACAGATACAAAGCCCTTTTTTTTTTTAACCTTGGATGTGATGATCCGATACCACTTTACTGCTTCTAATATTGCCTTTTATTTTAATTGACTAGGCAGGAGGCAGTGCATTTTATCCATGAACACTCATATATTTTTTCTTCCTAGATCATCACTTCGTACAATGACTTGAAAGTATCACACAAAGCATGGATCTATTCCTGGCTAGATACTTTCATACCATCATAGTGTTAAAATGTATAGTAAATTTCACTTTAGCTGATATTTAAAAAAAAAATGCCATCTATTTTTTATTTTGCAGGACAAAATGTAGATAATTCCAGCTGTGAGACTTGGGGGAAAAAAAATAACAGACATCATAGTATTACAGCATTTTTAGTGGAAAGGCCTTGCCTTTTATGAGAAAGCCTGCTGGATGGTATCTATTAGTCTACTGCAATTCCCAGGGCTCTTCCTGTGCCATAGGACAGTGGACTGAAGAATAAAAATGGGAGAGAAACCATTTTATGTCAGGACTTTGGGATGCCTTTGAAACACTTTCTGGAGCACAGTTTATGGCATAAGGCTTACGTTGCTTCCTGAAGGCAGAGCTGCGGCCAGCAGGTGAAACAATCTTTGATTTTAGATGAATGTCAGAAGGTTCTCACCCTCTTTTCCAGCAATCCCTGAGTTCATTAATATCACTAAGTCATGAATGCTACAAGCTACTTTCATGTTTATAGTTACAAAAAAAATACAGGGAATGCATTACTGAAAAGGGTATGATGACAAGACCACTTTTATCAATTCTCTCAGGCTTCACCTACACTGATAAACTGGAGAGTGCCTGCGAATGTGATTTTCCACGCCGGCAAGCCATGAGCACAGCTCTTGGCACGCTTTTTGACCTGTGCTGACCCGCACTCTCCCAAGCAATGCCCACGCACAGCTCTGCAGTCAGACTTTTACAAGGACCAGTCTCACAAAGGAACTGGATGCAGTCATCCCAGTTTTGGAGACTAAAATGCTTATTAGCTCAGGTGTGTCTCACGCTGTTTCAGCTGCCCAGTTTAGCATCCAGGAACCGTATGTTCGATTTACCAGAGCAGATCATGCCTATGTGCTCAACACAGTTGAGTCATATGTTGCTTTACAGCCTCTCTCAGCCGAAGGAGCCAGGATGTGATTTTGGGATGGCTTGGGAGAGTTTCAAAGGATCCTGATTTCATAGCTCAATAGGTTGGAAAAACAAATCCTTGTCAGAAAGAACAGCAATAAACACTCCTTCCAGAGGGGGGGAAAGAAGATTCCTTTCTTTCTGAACTGTTGTAGCAGGAACCTCCAACAACATCCCATGGTGTGTCTGCTGACGAATTTTAACTACCAGTTTTATATGGACACTTTATGCATCTGGGGTGAGTTTTACTACTGAAGTAAAAATTCTGACAACAGCCACAGTCTTAAGAACAGCCTTTTTTTTTTTTAAAAAACAAAGAAGCAGGGGGAAAAAAACAGATTTGACTGCAAAGCATCTGTTTCCAGAGTTCCTGTCAATCAAATCCACAAAAATAGTACTGTATTATCGTTTCTGTAAATTCTAATAAGGTTGATGGTATTTTTCATCTTCATGTTTAGGCACTTAAGACTGAGAATTCAGAGTTACGTAATTTGACAAAGTCTGCAGAGAAAGTAATTTTCAGAGCTCAGGTTAGTCACCAGCTCCAAGAGTGTTCCAGCTCTCAGTGCTGGCACTTAAGGAACTCTGCTACGGGCAAAGGAGCGGGCAGGCGACTCACCAAAGTCGGCTTGGACTCTGGCAACCAGATGGTAGGGAACACTGCAAAGGCTTTGGGGTATCACCAGTGGCTATGCGGGATTTGCACAGAGACAAGTGACCAAAGTAAAAGGGCTCAACTTCATGCACTAAGGATTTTTTTTTTTTAGTTTGTTTTTTTTTTTTAACATAAGGGTACTGTGAAAATGAAAAGGCATAGGAATTTCTTTTAAAATCATTGAATGATCCCTGATATTTTTCTTTATGTTTTTCTGCATCAAAATTTGGGAAGATTCTGGCTAGAGGCTTTGTGCCTTTAGAAAGAATAGCTGAATTAATTCTTCATTGCTAAAAAGACATAGAGAAAAGGTGGATCACAAAAAGACTACGTGGCCTGTAAATTAAAGACAATTTTGAAGTATTTTTTTAAAGTGCAAAGATAATCACAATTGAATAGCACCAAAATAAAAACAGTGGAAGTAATGTTGACGAGAGGTTAAATTTCTTACTGACTAGAAAGCATTAAAAAAGCCTCATATAGTAATCAGAGTATAATAACCAGGCCAGCACAATATCATTGAGACAACATATTCTAGTGACTAGAGATGATTACGCTACTCAGGAAAATAAATTAATTTTACTTAAGATGACTTCTGTAATCTTTCAGGCAAGTGTTTCTTTGACTAGTCTGACACAGTTAAAGTTGTATAAATACCCCCGCTATTATAACAAGCATTGGCAGGCTCCATAACTACAAAGTGAGCACTTCTACCGACCTAATAAGCACCACTCCTTGAAATTTGGACACATGGAATGCACTCAAGCTTTTACATCATATTGCAAGACAAGATATACCATGAGTACCATTTAAATTTATTTACATTGTGAATTGATAGTATTCCAAAGCAGACATTTTGCAACAAAGCTAAAGTTCAAAAAAAAAAACCCAACCAACCCTAAGAGCAATGGCTGCAGGAATTTTCACCTCTACCAATTAATTTAATTGTTGGAAGAAGCAATTTCTGAAATTTTGCCAAGTGCAAGTGGTATCAACCTGAGCTTTCATTTTCCAGAATTTTTTCAGCTAGTTTTCTTAACATTTCTGCATTACTGAGAATCAAAGGCCTCTGTTGCAACTCTTTATTAAGAAGTAATGTCTTTCCTAGAACATATTTTTTAAGTTTTGCAAATATATTAGCCCATATTATTTATGGCATAGCAGAATTCTGGTTTTATTTTGGTTTGTTTTTTCATAGGTGTTACAAGAAGATGAAATAATTACAGCTAAATCTTCAACATAGTTTTATAAAAATTGAAAATGAATGATAAGGAGAAGGGCATTTATACTTGAGAACAAAGAAGGGGATTCAGCAATGTACATTCGCACAGTCATAAATTATTGTGTTGTATCTAACCTGTCACAAGCCATATGTATTCACCCACACTGTAACACAGCTTCAGCAAGTTTCCTGAATTTCTCAGCTAAAAATAAGGTTTTGGGAACAGAGGGAATTGAACGTTTCACATGGCAGCCTTTAATGCCTCCTCAAAATCAAATAATTAGTAGGGCCAAAGATAGGTAGAGATCTAGTCCTGCATCCAGGCTTGCATTTCTTAAACTGTTTTCCATACAGAAAGGAGAAAAAGCTTCTGACAAGCAAAGAAAGGACGGACAGGTCAAATCTGTGTTAGATTAAATGGTTATGCTGCTAAGTTTTACCATATGTTGATTGTCCAAAACATTATAAATATAATTGAGTATAAAATATTTTTTATACGGAGAGGTGTTCAACCAGTACAAATTAGCCGCAATTAAATCCTGCCCTTGCTGATTACTATACGTGTTCAGCTGTCAGTCTCTCACGTCTGCTCACGCTGTAGCTCAATTTCAAGCAATATCTAACTGTATACAGATTTCAAACAGATTGAAATCACTTCAGTCTAGTAAGGAAGAAATGAGAGGCAACAGCGAAATTCAAGGCACAGACAAACTCTATTCTGCCACAAGTTGCATGAACGGGGTGTGTAGAGACAGGTAACTTGAACGGGGCACCTCACAACAGTGGTTAAAATTTTTGTAGGATTCTCAAGTCAAACATAAATGATTCTGGACAACAACCACACTCACCCTGTTCTTTTTTTTTTTTTGGTGTTTAATGTTAATGGAAGATGCCAGATGGATGGTTTTGGAGATTAAAATGCCCTTTTTCTATATTCAGGGGAAGTTCAGCATAGTCAGCTGCAGGAGCGACTAAATCAATGTAGCCCGTTACTGCCTCCTTTCAAGGGGTAGAAAAGTAATTCTATTTCCATGCTCGTTCAGTCTTCATTTCTTGTACTGATTATGCCAATTAGAGCAGTCCTTTTAGCGATGCGGGCATCTGCCTCCTAGAAATCTTACCCGTCTGTTTATACGCTTGCAGGTACTGACAGCTGTAGAACGAATTTGATATAGATCACTTAACTATCCCCAACAACAGGCAAGGAGATAAGCTACAGACTGAGTGGTAAACACTCTGCCGAGTCATTTATACCGCTTCTGCCTTAGTGTGCTCCTTTCCTTTACTATGGGATACACACTGCATAAACTTAAATATATATATACACACACACATAAAATATATATTCTAGAAATTTCCTTTAAACTGGAAGAAATTTTCAAACTGTATTTACTGCAGATATGTACAACTGTCTCAAATGTGGGGACCGAAGAGAGGACTGTATCTAAATAAGATTCATGACTGCACATCTGCAAACACAAAATCTAAGTTCTTTGCCTCTCAAACTTACTAGCTTACAATTATTTCTTTTCCAGTATAAAGAATTTCTAAATCATACATTTTGCTTGGTTCCCTGGTGAACACACAATTTGTTTTCAAATGAAATTCAAATTCTTTATTCTCAAAGTCCTTGACAACTTGACCCCTAAAGAACCTCATCTTCATTTTTTTCTTCTTATGTGTCAGCTTTCCTTTTCTGTTTATGGTCATCTTCTTCCCTGGGTGACTCCAGGGTTTTCCTTACGTTGACCTAAATGGCAGTTCATCTTCCCTCATGTCCTCACTTCACTCAAGAACTTAAAATCTTCCCTCAAAACTTGCTCTTTTCAGTTAGCTTCCTAATACAGACCTTAATCTCTCCTCTTTCCAGATGTTGTCCCTAAATTTTAACTCTTGCTTAAGCTTAAATAAATAAAAAAATTAACAAAGTAGTCCAGAACTAAATGTCATTAACAAGAGACGTACGTAAAATAGACTTATTTCATGATATTTCATTTATTTTTATTCCTGTTTTTAACTGTTCTTTTCTCTTGATTTTAATCCCTGTTGAATCTAATTTATATGCTGTGATTGGTATGCTTAAAATAGTCCTACTTCCAACCTGAAGGGGCTGACAGATGTTACTGCTTTATGTTCTAACAGTATTATTTTGCTTGCAGGAGTAACTGTTCAGAATACCTATGAAGTTCCAAATGCAGTAACAGCAGAAGTAAATCCTTTTTAATAATGAACTGCTTTTAAAATATACCATGTTGTTTTACGTGTAATAGTAGCTGCAGTTAAAGCCACTCTTTCCTGTGAATAGAATACACATGAGTAACAGAGGTTTTTTACATGCCACATATAGAGCAGAGTACTGACCTGCATACAAAAGCATTTAACATATTAAGGTAAATGAGGCCGTTGGGAGGGTGGTTTGCCAGGAGAGAAGAGCCTAGGACTCTGCATTAACACGTGGGCAGAGCCTATCACGCAAAATACGCTTTTTTCCTTTGGAGCTGGGCATTACCTTGCAAGCAGAAGGGAAACGGAAAGCGGGTGGTAGGGCCGTATTCAGAGCCCCACTCAACAGTGGCGGCCACGTTTGCACACAACTGACTTTATCAATCAGACACGTGCCATGTGAGATGTAACGGTTAAATAAAGAATTGCCAAGACACTAAACGGAAACTGTGCTCTGAACACCAGCAGAGAACGCAGAAAAAGAAATGAGATTAAAAAAATACTCCTCATTAGTCTTTCGTTTCCTGAATACTTTTTAATATAGTAAAAAGCGAGTTAGATACACACAGTGCAGCACTGACTCATGTGCTTTAGCTGCGACATTGCAAAAGATCCTGGTGCTGAGAGGAAAGGTGTTTACAGTCTTAGTTTGGGTTTTTTTGGTTTTGGGGTTTTTTTGGGTTTTTTTGTTTGTTTGGGTTTTTTTCTTTTTTAATGGTAACAAATCCTATACTTTTCAATTGGCTTGAAAATTCTAAATTGGGCAACACAAAAATCTGATCACTTCTGAAAATCCTGGCCATTGTCTTCAAGCCTGGATGCAGTTTGCCCTCTGTGCTTTGAGAATGAGAATTCAAAAACGCAGACCTACAATAGCCAAGCTGCCCCTTTTTATCTGGAGGCTTTGGGTATCCCCCAAGACTTTTATATAAATGTAGTGCACTCTGGTTTACATTAGAAAAGGAAACATTTATCTTATCACATTGATATCGGCTCAGTACAATATTACATTCTGGAATAAGAAAATATTGCAACTTTTCTTGAAAAGGTCAAGAGGTACTGTTTATCTTCGGGGCATAATGAATTACATCGTATTGCCTCCCTAAGAACTCCGAAAGAACAGAACATGTTTTGACGCATCATGCACAACTTGGTGCTCTGAGACAGTAGGTGGAATAATAAACAAAGCTGTAGTGTAATATTTCCAGCTTTAAAATCCTGTATAAATACAAACCTATGTGAGAAACCTGGTTAGTAGCTAGTGCTTTCACTATTAAAAAAACTATGTGGAACAATTCTAATACGGGATGACCTACAAATCTCTTCAACCTTTTAACTGCATCCTAAATCAAAGTTTGCTTATTTACATTATTACATGTTCAATTTTGTAGCTGCTCAGCAAGGTAACGTAACAGCTGTAAGTTTCTGGGTTGCAGTTTCATAGTCAGAAAACATCTTTTTATTTATGAAAATCACATTCCCTGTTATGTCCGACTGCTTAGTCTATGCTGCAAAGATCACACTCCCAATTCACTGTTAGTGATCGCTAAATACTGCCCACTGTTCTGAAATGTTTCAAGTTAAGTTTTACAATGACTGATCAGAAGAGAAAAATAAAAATAAAAATAGATCACGATAACCTAATCTGAAGTCCCAATAATAGAGACTCATGTCTCCTCATAGTTCCTGCATCAGGCCCAGTAACTTGTAAGTGGAAATTCTAGTGGAAAATCTATGATGATACTTATCAGGCAAAAAATGTTTTGCCCACAGGAAACAACAGAAACACAAGCAAATTTTTAATAACCTTATCTTTCAACACAAGTTTATCTATACCCCACAAACTGTCTATGAGAAAAATTTAGTATGAAGTAATATGTGACTTAGTCCTACATTCTCATTTTTGACATCAAGTGAGAAATTGAACTAACGAATGAACAAGGCTCTGTGGAAAAAAATGAGACTTAATCTAGAGACTAGTGGCAACCTAATGCACTTGAAAAATCTCTAGTGCTCTGTAAAATTCTGCCTGCAATCATATTTTGCCTGGTATATTATGAAATTAGCAGCACATAGATGGAGACCAGAGCAGTAATCTGAAAGAGAGACATGGGTCCCAGCATGCCCCTTTTTTCGCTCAGAGCTGGGATGCTCAGCTACTACCTTCTAGCCAAGACTGATGCAAGGATCTTTTCCTAACTCTGTCCAGTTCAAATTCAAAACAGTGATCACAGTGCCCAGTTTTTACTTTACCTCTTAATATGGGAAAGGAGAAGTGCTGACAGAGCTGGAACTTGTCTCAGATGGCAGGTGAGAGCTAACAGCACCAGCTCTTGTAATCTGCTCACTCAACCCAAGAACTCACATTTCAGTTTATTCTGCCATGAGATCTTGAACCACAGAGTGGTCAGAGGAGTATCGGTAGGCAGGGGGTGCTCTAACACATACTACAGATCTTTAGCAATGTGGAAAAAAAAAAGTGAAGAGACAAACCTGCAGCCACACCTAGATTACACATGCAGGACAGACAGGAAAACCTTTAACTTCCACTCAGCTCAGAAAAGATCAATACAAACTGTATTCCTTGAGGGCACTAAGCCTCCATCAGACCTACATAGAGAACTGCCACAACAGTGCCAACAGAACAGCTTCAATGGCAAGATCAGGCAATACTATAATAATATGGATCCTATGGTTACGGGAGCTGGAGACATGATCAAACTGAATAAACAGACAGGGAACTGGGATCACAGAATTGTTCAGCAAACAGAGTAAGTCTGGAAAATTATTTGGATCTGGCCTCTCTTATACAGAAGTAACCGTTAGAAGAAAGTAGAGTGAAAATGAAAAGATTATTTTGTATTAAAAAATTCTGAAAACCAATCTTCATGAATTCTTTTGTTTTCTGGTAGATCTCTTCTTTCCTCTGTTTTCCCCAAGGGAACCAAAAAAAGCTGAAGCACATCAAATTATTGATATGAAAGCGTCATCAAAGACATCAAGAGATGTTCCGTGGAAAAGGGAACGATACACATTTTGGTCATATTTCAGGACAATGACCACAGCTGCCTCTGTTCAAACTGCAATGAACAAAACCACATACAACACACTTTCTCTCTGGTTTTCTTTCCAAAGTATTTTTACTTTCTTAAAATTTGTCACAACCAAAGCAAAAGCCAAGAAGGAAAAATTACAGAGTTACAGGAAGGTAAGATTTTTAATAACTCACTATCAGATTAATGATAAATATTAATAGCCTTGAATAGGGCTATGCCCAGTTCTGTCAGTTGGCCCGTAAGTATGTTATCTGAGTCCTGAAGCAGAGTTTTTGTTCAGAATAATACTCCCCATTTTAAGGAGAGTGCTTAGTATGCATAAAATGTTTAAAATTCCTAATGAATTACCTTTGGTGTCCAAACTGCTAAAACAATAAGCCAAATTCATAACTATAAAGTAGTGAAAATGAAATAATGTAACCCATAATTCCCACACATTCAGCCAAGTTCTATCATTTGTCCCTTACTACTTAGGAAACAATGCATGGAAGTGGATAGCTTTGCTTTCCACACCTTTTAAGGAAAAATCCCTTGAATTTAAAACTAAAGCTTTCTACTTTTGTTTTCTACCTTTAATCTGACTTTTCTGCATCGTATTTAACTTTTATCAGGTCCTACCAATGTTTTTTCTTGGTTTTTTGTTCTTTCAAAGTAGAGCCATTTGGCATCCACAAATTTCTCACTGGATTTTGAGAACCAATGTCTGTAAATGAGTATTAAACACAGAGTTAAAAGTTGTTCCTTCATACTCTTTTTGGATGTACCAATACTGGATAACAGTGTTGATAAATTATAATAATTCAGACCTGCTAAAAGGACTGCCTGTATCTTCAGTAAGTCAGGTGACCATTCTCTGAGGAGGAACTTAGAATATTCCTGGACTCGTTGGACATCTTAGATTTAACACTTGGCCTCTCAGAGCAGTTTTCATCTTTTAAAAATGTTTTTTGGCTTTAAGGATCATTTCTGAAGGGCTTGGCTAGCTCCAGGCACTTAACCCTGGTTGTGCACTTGCAGCGCACCAAAGGCTGTGGCTGCCAGCAAGGAATTCACCGAGAGCGCTGATGAAGAGACATGATAACCTGCCACGGCACGGTGAGTCCCAGATTGAAACGGTATCCTCAATGCAACCTATATGTTTTGTAAAAAACATGGAGAAATAAGGTACTGTCTGAGGATCTAAGGAAATTTTGGAAGCCAGTTTAGGAAGCAGGAGAAGGACTGAGAAGAACAACAAAGTTTGTAGCAAAGTACATTTTATTACCATCATTCAAGTATTTCCAACCTGTGGCAGTAGGAGATGCAGCAATTAGTGGTCATCCTTGGAAAAGGCAAAGTGAGAAAACCAAGTACGAAAAGCACTTTCTGCCTTGAGGAATCTTTCACATCTCATTCACATCACAGGGACTGTTGGAAGTTACAGTTATCCCTTACAGCACTTGTCTGATCATTGGCCTATGTGTAAAACACATTCAATATTTTGTGCCATTCTTCTCTTACATTGCCAGAGAAAGCTCTTCTCCTTCAAACTGAAGTTTCTCTATTAAGCCTCAGGTGGATATAGAAGGGCCTGTAAGGACAGGAAGGATGAGAGAAGCCCTTAGGACACTTACTGCAGTTAATCCTAAAAAGGAAGAAACAAAAAAGGTATTTGCTCATCACATTATACAGAAATAATTAGGAGATACCAGGTCTTACTAACAGATGTTTATTATTGGAGAAATCATTAAAGAAGAGGAAAAACTCCAGTCAGAAATTACAGAACGTTGTGCTCGACGTTGGATAATAGTCTAAAACAGACTCTGTAATAGTTTGGAAAACATGTTGAAGAAGGTTAAGGGGACACTGAAAAAGTACAATTAAGCTTTGCAGCATAAAGTTTTTCATGCACCTATTGTGACTCAACGATATAAAAACAAAAGGTTAAACAATATTTTATGTATCTATTCATATAAATGGTATGAAGACAGTTTTTTGGCGTCTCTTTAAAAGCAACGAAAACCAGCCCAAAAATAACAGGATAAGTTCTTAAGAGAAGGTTTTAGTAGCAAGATTCCACACAGTAGCAAAGCCAGACTGTGCAAGCCACTTTGCTGTATCCAGATATGCCCTGATTTACATTCTGAAATATTTTTGCACCTGAGAGGATTAATATCAGGACATGCAAATGTGTCTGTGCATCACAATCAGCTACCAAAATGTGTTTAGTGCAGGCTGATATACCATACTGGCACTTCAAAGATGCATACTGGCAATCTCTGATATAGGTTTTCAGTATACCACATTTTTTCCCCCAGATAAATACTTCTGAATGTCATTACTAATACATATAATGTCTTTTTTCTTCTCTTTCCATTTTTTCCCAAGCAGCACATGGGGACTGACTTCTGACCCACCAGTTTATAAACTGTTCCACGTGTA
>NC_071466.1:190592998-190622998 GCF_028500815.1 Rissa tridactyla | reverse complement strand
TAAACATCATTGCATCATCTATGTAATAATCCTCATCGCTGACGGAATGTGGTTTATTTTTCACTATGACTGATTTACTTACTCTATTCTGAAATAAGTATTTCCTTTGGAAAAAGAAACAAAGTTGCCTTATTTTTACACGGTCTTAGATGAACCTGAAGCTTTTGTTTACTGTCAAATCTAACTATAATGAAATAAAAGCATAAATATATAAATAAGGCATTTTAAAGTTATTATTTATGTTTTGTGTCCTGCAGAATCTTCCTCATACATTTGGGAGATGCAAGTCCCGTTCCATAGGCCTTTTATGCCACGTGCTGAAAATGAGAACAGTCTTCCTTACTGTGGTGAAAGGAAGGTTTCACTTTTTTGTCTTGCACAGAAATCACTAAATTCTAAAATTCTAAATTCTAATCTCAATTCTGGCGTGATTTCATCAGGCTCTATCATTTCTGGTACAAGTTATTCACATAACACATCCAAATTTCCTTTGTATTTTCAACTAAGACTCCAAGCAATTCTGCTGTTATTTATGTTGTCAAAACGCCTGAGTCATAGACTAGAAATCTATTGCGCTGGTACTGTGCAAATCCTGAACAAACTGGGAATCTCTGCCCCTCGGAGGTTACCAGGCAAGGACAAGACAAGTGAAATACATGAATACATGCAGAAGAGACAGAGGGGAAATTACAATGAGACAATGAACTAACATTGTCAGCATGACAGTCAGTCATCTCTGTATACTATCCCAACCATTGTCTATATCTAAATATGTCTCTGAAGGAGAAGAATGAAGTCATTACTGATGTACTCAATCTACCCACTGGAACCAGTAATAAAAGGTTACTGTAAAAAATTAGGAAAATGGAAAACTCACTGAGCTATTTGAAGAAAAGAGCTCAAAAAAGTTAATGGATAATTAAGTGCATAAAACAAGGTAAGATTAACAACAGTTTCTTTTAAGCGATGTAACAAACAGGAAATATATTGCTAAGGTATGAATAAAATGAAATCAGATCCATTGACTACTAGCCTTTGTTAAATTTCTCTATAAGAAATGAGAAACTTCATCTGCTAAATCCCTCTCTTACATTTGAATCCAACAACATATTCTGTATTAGTTATCTGTCATTTAAAATTTTATAATGTCTCTAACGACAACAGTTTTGCATTCTTAACTTGTGTCACTCAAATAAGTTAGACAAGTCTTTTTGCTATGTAGTTTACCAGGTATTACATCAGTTTGGTTCAATATGTGAATGCTACTATGTATCAATTGACTGGATTAATCTAATCTAAACTGGTTAATATAACCAAAAAATGTTTAATTAGGAGGCAGGAGGAAATTTCCGTTCTTTTTTGTTTTGGTAATAAAACTCATCTCGTGGGTGCCTCCTCAGAAGGAACTCAGAAAGCTCATAAATATGAATGTACAGCCAGAGAATTAGGGAGCCCGTTACTAAGAGTCAAAGGTCCATTACTCTTCCCCTTGGATAAGGAGGGCTCAGACATGCTCTCCCCTTTGCTTGGCCAGTACGGCAAGAGCTCTCCACTTAACTGCCCTTAACACTGAGTTTGCTCTCCTGTTTCAATATCCTTTAATTGATGAACACAGACATGCTTTTGGAGGTTACTGGTATTTCTTAGCATTATAAACCCACTATTTTTATCCCTTAAGAAGAGGCTAATATACCAGTCTGCAGAACCTGGCTTCAATGGACAATCTTCAGCCTCTTGCATTTTTGCACTTATAGAGATGGTTAGTAGTACAGTTGCCCTTCAGCCTCTTAGCAGTTGTCAAAATTAACAAAGGATGGAGTTATTAATTAATTACAGTAATGAGTAGATGCCTAAATTAGGGCCCCATTAGATTTGACACCACAGATGTATGGCATAAAAAGATCAGGCAAACACACAGCAGGAAAGAGCAAAAGGCAAGGACAAAGTGCTCCCGGTTACTACAAACGCAAGAGTTTCAGTCCACTGAGAGCTTGCTGTAGGCACCATGTGGACGTGAGCTTCAAGGACAGCAACAGATACAGCGGATTTAGAGGTTTTTATTGGGAACTGCTCTCAAGCCTAATGGGCAGCATGGGAGAAAGCATGAAGGTGGCTGAACAAAAACTGGATTAAGTAGCAATGAAAGCTGGCATCACCAGAAGAGTGGAAATTAAAGCTGTGGTTTTCGTAAGACCACCCAGGAGATAAGATTTTAGGAGAAAGGGAAAATGGAAGATTTAGAAGTACTGGGAACCCATAAGAAGTCCAAAATCGTCCTTTCACCCCCAGTTCTTTGGGTCTGATTATGGACAAGGAGTGAGTGCACGAGAATGAAAAGACTAAGTCACACAAGAAGTGTCAGAAACAGAAGAAACAGAAGCAGAGATAAAAGATGAAGGGTTCTTGGGAGTTTTTATGGTCTTTTGGAAGCCAGGAAAACACTGTAGACAACAGGAACGGAGAAGGGATGACTATATATTGGATAGCTGTGCAGTTTGAAACTAGTGATTAGAAGGAGATGGAAGGAATAATGCAGGCATAAGAGAAAAAAGAGAAGTGTGATTTAGGGCAGTAATGCTGATTTTCAGAGACCTTCACCAGTTTCAACGAAGGTTCCAGTTTTCCTACCAGATCTTTTGTGATATACTCAGCAGGGATAAAGGATTTTCCTTACAGACCAGGAAAAAAAAAGTGAGAACTTTAAGATAGTTGACTTCAAAGAGATTTATTTCCCTTGTTATTCTTGCATAGATCTGAGATAAACTCTTTACCTTTAAGAAATGGTAGCAACTACCAACATGGTAGAAACTTCTAGGTAGGTAGAAACTGACTACTTCACCACTATTTTTACTGCATGAATGTTTGAAATCACATTGATGCTTTGCTTAGTAGTGAAGATTTGAAACGTTTTCCTCATTCAGAATCTAAAAATGACAGCATCCTAAGAATTTATGTTTAAATTATTTATTTTTTTACTGTTTGGGACCACAGCAGTTGGTGTTCACCACCTTCTAAATGCAGTCTAACACCAGTCAAATGGAGAGACACATTGCACTGCATGTCCCACAGCAGACAACTACAGAATATTCAATAATGGAAATCCCTCAGCTTTTATCAGACCTTCTAAACCACGTCTCACTTTTCATCTAACAAAGATAAAAGATGACCTAGAGGTGACCTAATTATTGGGCAGAATGGATCTTGGGGAAACCAGGATTCACGTCCCCCTTAGCTGTTCATGTTCAGATGTAAACCAGGTGATTATTTGCATAAAATGTGGATTACAGCCTTAAAGTATAAAGTTGTGTAGAGGTAGGCGGGAACCAGCATTTCTTTGAGAGCAGTTCTGTTTATGTTATAGCTTCTCAGTTTGCATTTCATAAAAGGACCTTTCATCTTTTCACCCCTCTGCTAGGTGAACTTTCTCGCCAGCCCAGGCAGCTTATCGCTGCTGTCAGCAAAGGTGTTAGCAAACAGTGTGCATACCCCACGCACACACAGTTACAAACAAACGAGCAAATCTTATACTGTTCATAGCCAAATGGGAACCATATCTACAACTGCAGTCTAAATACGATCAGGCTAGTATTCACATAAAAAAAAAAAAGACCCTTCTTTCCAAAGCAGATAATGTATTCTGTGCTGATTTTAGGATGCGCATGAAACTATACAAACAGCAACTGTATTTTGTTCCATAATTTGTCTTTTAAACTGAGTTTTTGCACAGCAAAATATAGAAAATTACAAAGCTGAAACAAGCAGCCACACAGAACAGAGACTCTGAGACTTTTAAAATGTTTGGTCCAGATGCTTATGTCTCAAACTTATCAGTGGTTATAGTGATGCAATAAATACTGAAGTACAAACCATTTTAGGCCCAAAATGTTGGTAGTGGAGCTTAAAAAACACTGGGCAAATAGCACCAGAAGCTGCTGTGAAACTGGCAATTCAGCCTGCAGGGCAAAATCTGTGCAAAGAAGGAAGAGTAGTGTGGATCTGCCAGGACAGGTTTTGAAAGAATTTGGGGATATTGGGATGGGTTCTCCAAATAGCATTCAGTTGGAAGAACACATGATCCTCCTTGGAAGTGAACTGACTAGGCTAGAAACAAGGGAAGAGACCAAGGCCAAAGTTATGGAAGGAGGATATCTGAAGGAAAACTGATGAGTTTGAAGTTTAAATTTAATGTTTCACAAGGTACAGCTTGCCACAGGAAAGAGAAATATAAAACTAGATCATAAAACTGCCCTCCAAAGGGAGGAGGGTGTGGCCACCACAATGAATGTACAGAGAAAGGAACTATTGGGAAAAATGGTCAAAGAAATACAGAGTTATCTAAGAAACTTCTCCTTTGGAAGAAGCTAAAAAACACAAAGAAAGATATGCAAAATGAACAGGACAGCACAAAGACTGGAAAGAGCAGAACTATCGAAACTGCTGAGTGTCACCAGTGCTACAAAGAAGGAAGAAACATGAAGAAAGATGTTAAGTGGACATATGAGAGAAACTGGACCTAAATATTTAGAAAACAAATTGAGGTGGTTATGAAAAAAAACACTGAGGGGAAAGGGGAAATTGTAAATTAGACTGAAAACGCATGGTTAAAGTGCCAGCATAACTGTGTGTTGAATATCAGCAACAGCCCATCTCACCACCCCAAACCCTCAGCAAAAGGCCAGTATGCAGCAACCTGTCCAATGGTTGCATTCAGTTTAAACAGCAGGTGAAATCTAAGGCACAGCTTTCACATTGCATTCTGTTCACATGTATAACCAACACCTCTGAGAACCTGCACTCTGTTAAAAGCACCAGCACCAAAATGTTCTGATAACCATCACGAGGAGAGGGAAGCAGAAGCAGAAGGGCTGTTGGAAGAAAGCAGGCCCCGCGGGCACGTAACCCAGACTGCTGCTGGGCTAGAAATGTTTTTGCTTTTCTCCGTTTCATGAATAAAATACAGGTTATGTGAGTGAATATACAATACTGTTTCGCATACTGACTGAAAATCAAGTGGTTTTGTTTTCAGAAAACATTAGTTATAAACTTAACATGGTAGGGCTGCTGGCTATGCACACACATTACTGTTATTTTCATATTTGTATTTTCAATTAAATATAAAAATCACAGGCCAATGAATTATAACATTCACTAAGAATTTCTGGTTGTCTGATGAAGCACACTTAACACTGGTTCAGTTATTTACGTTTTAATGCTATCTGATGTCCAAGAACTGCTCGTCTAGTTCACTTCTACGTAAGTCATTAGCCAAGATTTCCCAGATAGTTTAAGAAAACAAATACAAGCCTACAGAGTGTTTGCTGAATTGCTTTCTCAGATAATTTATTAGACGTTTGTGTTTTGTGACTGGCCATTTAAATCATATAATATTGCCTTCAGTCCCTGGTTGAAAGATTGAGGGACTAAAACTTCTTAGCTTAAGTAAGAAGCAACAAAGGAGAAACAGCAAGTACTGCTGTGTGGGCATAAGTAATTCTGTTGAAACAGAAACAGTTATCTACTCAGAAATAAAAACGTAGCAGCACAATGATAATTGTTTCCATTAATTAGAAATGGGGAAAGAAACAAATAGTGTTCAGGACTGAAACAAACATTTTTGTTGTGAACTCCAGTAAGAAGACTTTCAGCTACAGAAACCGGCATTAATGCACACACAATATTATTTAATCAAGTTTTGTATACTTTTTAGTATTGATTTCAAAAAGAGTACCTACCTCACATAATTTACAGGCTGAACGCCTGGTGAGCAAGGTATGCAATTTGCTCCCTGATTCTCTGAACCCAGTTTCTAAAACCTGCCAGTCATCATTTAACCAACTAAAATGGGCAGCTGCGTTAGGAAAGTGATTTTTCACACAGAACCTAATGGCATCTGAACAAATATGAATAATATCTGAAATACCATTTTAGCAGTTAGTAGGGCTTGAAAATTTCTCTGAAATGTATTTGCTCCTGGCTGGCTTGCGATATTACATCCTGTAGACCCTGAGCAGAACCAGCATGCTGTTGCCTTGCCTTGAAGTGACTTGTAAGGAAGATGGTAACCCTTTCTTTGGTGGCTGGCAGAGGGCCATTCCCTGAAAAGAGGATTTTCCTTGTAAACTTGTGCAACTGGGCTTGTTAATGCATAGTTGCGAAAGGGAAGAGATAGGGACAAAGCCACACAAACTCTCAATCCGTTCCCTTCCCTTCAGTAGTACATGCAAGAAGGACAGGTGCTCTAATGAAGCAATTTCCTCCCTTGAGCTGCAAGTCATGCGCCTTGCTATCTTGACTAGCCTATGTAATGCTATTTGAAAAATCACCTGAAATTCCTGTATCCCCAGTAACAAGAAAACCTTGAAAAAGATACAGAAGTGACCAGAATTCTCCTTGAAGAACAAGGTGTCTCAGAAATAAGAAATAGTTTGAATTCTTCAAAGTTAGGAAAAAAAAAACAGGAACATGGGTGAGGGTTAACACTATGCATGTAATGAAGTATTAACTATAGTTGTGTGGTTTGGGTTTTTTGAAGGTATGCAACCTTTTTTTAACATACTAATGTGCATCCTCCACTAGCACTCTGCCATCCTGTTTTCATGCATATTAAACAAAGTACATCTTAATGTGGTATGTGCATTTCAAATGATGACATGCCTGAATGTAGAGCTAATAAAAAACATTAAGTCTGTTAAAAGTGAAAACAAAACCTATTCTCTTTCCTCAGCCTCAGACAGAAATTAATGAAGTCATCAGGGTGCTGAAGCAGTCAGCAAATGCAAATGCTACCTTAAGGATTGCTTATACTGCAAACTTCAAATGGAAAGGGGTGGAAATAGGAGCTACTGAATCACTGGCTAACTGGGACTGTAGGTGTGAGATTTAGAAACACTATTAATAGGCAACTGTTAGAAAACTGGGATTTTTTTTTTCATTGTTTCCATTTTCAGGAAAAAAAAAAAATCCCTCCAAAGCCGTGAAGTTCTGCAATAAGGCATACATAAACCTTGAGTAATCGCAGGTGCTTTGTTAGTTTAGACATAAAGTACAGTGTTTATCAGATACATAGTGTGTTTCCTTAAATTTTCAGAGAAGACGATTGTCAATCTTTCAGAATATTAAAAGAATATACTATCACTTTGAAATAAAAAACCCATACATATCCTTATATAAGCAGCAGGAACAAGTGGCAGGAGCAACCATCAGGAACAACAGGCCACAACTTCCAAGTCTCTCAACACTGGAGGACTCTTCATTGTTATCTCACTGTTAAACTGACACCATTTTAAAATTATTTGTGATCACCAAAGCCAGTGATCAATTTTAAATTAAAATTTTGAACATAGGAAACATACTCATCTATCTGCTGAACAGATGAACAAAAATACAACATTGCCTAGAGGTCACTGAAGTCAGGTTTCATTGTATCAGTTCAAAAAAAGAGAACATATTCCGGCAATTTTGAATGCTAGGATTTCTCTATGAATCTAAGATGGAGGAAAGGAATACTTCTCTCTCAAAGATTTTTCCATTTCCCTGCTGTTTGAAAGATAGAGGAGGGCATAACCAGAACAGAGGCATAAATCGTGCTCCTCATGCTACAGAGAACGTGGTATGTAATTTTGTCTGTACAGTTCAGGAAGTGTTATGTTCTCTAGTAGCAGATGACACCATTGCAGAAAAAGGGAAACTGCTTTTCCAGTTTTCAATGCTAGGTTAGGCAAGAGGAGGTGTGTTTTTATTACCATCTGCCTTGCAGACAAGATTCCCTTAGGCAGGAAAAAAGACTGAACCGTCAGAACTTGGCCAACTTTTTGGGAATGCAAGTTGATAGGGTTCCTTGATACAGCAGAACTGAAAAAAAAAGTAAATGCAAAAGAAACTTGCAAGGTGAAGTACAGAGATAGGGCTCCTACCATCTCTGATGGCATGGCAACCATGGCCTTTTCTGTAGTTCCTCAATTGCTATATGAAGAGAATGGGGCACGGAGTTAATCAAATCTGACAGGAAGGAAACACGATCCCAGTTTTTGTCCTCTAATTAAACTAATAAATGTAGTTACGAAGTTTTCTTCTGCATGCTCAGAGCAAGCTAATGGAGAAATGAGGAACCTTCCTACGAAGAACAAGCTGAAAACATCATAAAAAGTTCTAATAACAAAATGCCTGTTAGCATAGGAATTGTAGGAATTGTTACGAAAACTTACCTAGATAGAGGCTGTCCTGTATGTAATCTTGACTAACAGTAAATACAATTTCAGAGATTTACATCATTGTTTTGACTTACCACAGAAAAGCCATCTATGGTGTAAAGAACGCTACTGTAACGTAGATGACACTACAGCCACTGTACACTATTCAGTTATACTGGAGGGTATTTGCTGTTGGGTTTTTTTGTTTCTATTATTACTGAAACCTCTTCAAAGACACAACATTCTTGGCTCTTCAGGAAACAAACTGTCTTTTCATTGTACTGCTACAGTATCTTGCACAATGAGGACAATGAACTTAAATAAGTTTTTAAGGCCCAGTAATACAAATAGTTACAATAGCACATCACATCCAAGCAATTTTTTTAAAGTACCGCTGGTATCTACATCTGAGAAGGACTGCGACACCCTACTCAGTTGCACATGAACCTTCAAAGTCCTCATATCACAGAATAACCCTTCCTGTTCTTATCTTATTTGTTTTTTTTTTAAACGCATATGGTCCTGAACATGAAAATCTGTCCATATGTATTTAAGAAAGATACTGATCTCTCATATCTCTTCCTAAGAAAGAAGTCATAATCAGGTAGCATGCATCCTACTACATATAAAATTGGAAATGTTAATTTTGAGTATCTAATTGAAAGCAAATAATGTATGTAGCTTTTATACATATTCACTTTAACAAAGAAAAAAAAAAAGCTGGTTCTCTTTGAGGCGGTATCTAAATTCTTCGACATACAGCCTGGCATCACAAAGAGCAGGATTATCAATCTTTTCATCAATGCCTGCTAAAATACATTCTAACCTTTCTATTCACAATCGTGTTGCAAAACTGTGGCTGGAAGCATTACAGGGACATATATCTAGAGATAGACAGAGGTTGATATAAAGCAGGCAACGCCTAGTCTTCTGTCCCAAGCAGAATTAGGTACCTAACAAACTGGTTTCTGTGTTTTGTTGTGTTCAGGTTTGGGGTTTTTTGACAACTCTGAAGGAAATTTTTAAAAAAGGAAAAGAAAAGGTAAAATATTGAGGTCATTCTCGAGACAACCGTAATATGGTATCTTCTGTCCAAAAAGCTGCACTGATAACCCCCTCATGCTATGATGGTGACCACAATGCTCACTGTATTTCAGTTCAAAATTCGCTCTTAAATTGTGCTTTCTGATCTTTATTTATGTTTAAATCCCCTGATATCAGCAGATGAGGTAGGTCTACTGTAAAGCATATTTCAAAGTCAAATAAAGTAATTCTTTGAAAGAACTGTAAGCAAAAAATCTGAAAGTTTTATTAAATAAAATTGTTTAGTATCAGAGGAAATGATGTTATACTGTACCATTCTTAATAGCATCTCATACTAATATTTCTATTCTTAATATTGTCCAAGAAGTGTATTTGATTAAACTAGGCCAGAAAATTTGTTTCACATGCACATTTTTTCTTGGTTTTGGCTACACTTAATTAGAAAAGTCTTTAAAATCGATCACCCATTTTTTATTTTATAAAAGGCGTGTATTTAAAATCAGTGCTTTACAACCTAACTTCTATAATACTTCTAGTTATATCTGTTACAACGCCGCTGAAAAATTGTGTATAATTTTCACAATAATCAGGATTTTTTATTTACAACATAAAATGTTTCAGTAATTTTTGTATATCAATGGGACTTTGTTATCCAAAATACATTCGAGTAGGCACAAAAGACTATTTTCTGTGATGGGTATCAGTTAATGATGACAGCCTTAATACTTTGCCAAGTGCAATTTGCAACTTGATTTCTTAAGCAAAAATAATACCCAAAGATGAAGCCACTCTGAGTTGTTTTTACATTAAATCATTTTTATTTCCAAAAAGTACAAATGGAACTATGTTTTATTGTTATGACTCTGAAAGAAATATATTTTTAGGTCTCCTTATCCTTGCAATGATTGCTATCCCACCATACAGCAATTGTTTTAAAGATGTATCAAGAAAAGTATGGGCAATTTCTGGCTAGCTATTTAAGCTGCAGGCTTTCCATCCAAGACATTACTGCTGATCGATTTACCTTTTGATTAGAATTCAAAAAACGTGTGGGAACAATATTTTAAAACCTGCAGTTTTGAAATCCTATTGAACTAATGAGGCAGATCAAGGGACCAGCACTATATTCCTAATGCTTCCCGTTTCTTGATCCTCTTCAACAGGGTTTCAAGAACATATTTTTAAAAAAGAGCTCTGTACTTTTTGTTCACTCATAATCAAATAGGAAATCAATGAAGAGTCGTGCCCTGGACTGCTCTAATTTGGATAGCTGGTCTGAAACAATGCTGTTTTCTTTACATACGAAGCAAAGTTCCCCCAAAGTAAAGGATGCTGTTGATTAAAGAGGAGATGAGCGTCTCCTCTTGAGCATCTGCTTGTTTTACGGCGACCTAAACATCCTGACCTACATTTGCCCCTGATTTTTTACTTCAGTGGGTGTTTTGGGTTTGAAGATGACGCAAGAAAAGGCTCTGAATTTCCACTTCTGTCATGCCATTGATATTGACTTTTGCACTGGACTATTAGCAACCACCACTACTCATTATTGCTTGACCCTGCAAAGTGCTGAGGCTCATTTTGGAGGATAACGGTGAAGAAGAATATTTAGGGATCATGACTAATGGCATGACAATAAAATATTTAAACGTGAATGACTAATTACATCAAGCCAGGCTCTCAGGTACCTTTTAAAAATAGTTCAGTTTCAGTTACTAAAAACATTAAACATCTTGACAGAATTTTTAACAATACTTTCTATGCAAAAAATTAATTTTCAACTGTAATTCAAGGGGAGTATTGCATATAAAATTGTTTGCCAGTAACAGGCCAAAAGAAAGAGGAACCTATTGGTCAAACGTGGTCTCACTGGCATAGATGTAAGAAAGACTACTCATTTTAAAAACACAAACTTGTTTGAATATTACTGGATCTCTTCGTATGAGAAATAAAGAGCTGATTGATACTTTTCTTCTTATGTGTTAGCTTATGTTTGTGGTTAGATTAAGACATGTTTGTGTCTCGTCCTAAGTTTAGTACTTTTAACAAGAGTTTTCCAACAAGGGAGCTACCCAAGATCAAAGCATGCGTACAGCTACTTAAAATGGGTTATGAGTAAAGACGCACAAGCTAAGATTTTGGGATTCACTTTGCCCTGTAGCTAGAAGGGACAAGAATGGATCCCACAAGGATCCTGAACTCAAAGGACCACTTACCTATTAGGCAGCAGCTGATCAGCAGAGAAGCGTTCGGTGAATCATAGTACTGGCTGGGCTAACCTTACGTATATGTTACGCTTCTCCCTTGATGAACAGGGGATGGTTACTTATGACGTTTTATGGGTCCAATCTAAAAACCTAACTGAGGTACCAAACAGAACATTTGTATCATGCTGCTCATTAACAGCACATAGAAAACAATTCAAATGGCTGCCACTCGTCTGTGATATTATTAGCAAAGTCTCGCCAAAATCAATGGATCCACAATGGTGAAAGGAAGAAGAGAAAAATCCCAAAGCTATTAAAGGCAAGGAAGCTAAAAATATGTTCTTTTCACAGTCTTTTCATTGAGTGAAGGTACCATTTCCCACGGTTTTAATAAAGGCTCAATCACAGACAGCATTTAACCCAAGCTATTTTCCCAATTCAAGCTGAATAAATTTGTTACCGCAGCACTGAAGACTGGTTGTCTGCTGTGTTCATGTAGTATGTTGGAGGCACCCTGTTTTGCCCAAATATTTCCCTGAATCAAGTATGATTTAACAA
Source organism: Rissa tridactyla (assembly GCF_028500815.1). Lineage (NCBI taxonomy): Eukaryota > Metazoa > Chordata > Aves > Charadriiformes > Laridae > Rissa > Rissa tridactyla. The sequence continues at coordinate 190,611,003 of NC_071466.1, read as the reverse complement.
GCTGTGAATAAGCTGTTAGCACAATTATTCTGGAACGTGGATTCCAAGAGGGAAAAGCATGACAATCCCCATGATGATCACTGGTGGTTACAGTAAGAAATATACACTTGGCAGGCTGCCACAAATTGGTAATTGTTTATGTGAACATCTATGATTTATAGAAAACAAGAGAGCTATCTTAGTCTAGTTTAATATCGGTTGTTACTGAGGCTCATCTGCTAGTAGTGAGAATGCAGGGCAAAACTCGGGCTTCGCTGAAGCCTACAGCGAAAATCTAACTGAAGGTAATCAAGTGAGGATTTTATGTACAAACTTGTTGTGGTTGTTCGGAATTTTTTTGTTTGGTGTTTCGTTTTTTTGGTGTGGGTTGTTTTTTTTTTCCTCTGGGATGAGTTACTCGGATTGGTTATAAGAGCTTCTTAATTAATTTTCTAACACTTTGTTTTCCTCTTATCTCTCTCCCCATTCACTACCTGCTCTGCCGGCATGTTTTGTTAACTGTAAGAATTCAAACTCTGCACGCATGCACGCATCTGGAGCTGGATAAATGTATGTGGACTTTGATAAATTTCTGAGATTTCCTTTTGAAAGAAGATGACTGAACTCCATGATCAAGGAAATCACTTCCAGTACTTCAGTTCTATATTCATATAGCAAAGTATAGGGTATTGTATATGCCTTTAAATAGCATTTATGAAATTTGTCGAGCTATTAGTTCATACAATATTGAGATCTTACATTTTAGGATCTTCTCAAACTATAAAACAGCTGAAATATTTCTGTGAAGATATTATGCAAAATTAAATATTTAATTTCACATAATATCTTCAGAACATATCAATATTTAATAACTATTTAGTTGAAAGGTTCTCCTTGTATTGGTAATGATGATGTAATAATCAAATAAAAGATCCCCACGTGTACCCTGAGATGACATAATCATAAACACATAATATATATTTTACATAATAATTCAGTCTATTTTGATGTATTAAAATTAGTTACATTTATAAGAGTTCTTCACCTCCCAGGGTTTTCCAGAGTTACACCTCTAAATGTTACACCATTTAGTGCAACACAGCATACTAAAAATGATACGTACGGCCACCTCAGTGACTTCTTCCTGTGAACTTGGTGGGAACCCAAGTGAAACAACTGTAAACTGAGATTAAATTACATTCTGTGTACCTCACAATCATAAAGTCTTATGATTTCTTTAGCTATATTATACAGCCATAACGAGGCAGAAATAAAATAGTCTTAATATGAAACTCCTTGCTTCTGTGTGTATATCAGACTTAGAATATAATGGGATAGTAGCTTTCGTAGTATTAATACATTGCATTTGTCTTACTTAAGCAGCTGAACAGAACCTTCTTATAATCATCTGGTTCGAGACCTTTAATTAATAAAAGCCATAGAGCCATTTTGCATGTTTTTTCTCTATATTCAAGGCTATTAGCAATATCATGTGATTTATCTGGCCAATGACAATTATTTTACATAAATGAAGCAAAAAATACTGAAATTCCCAAAGAATTACTCTCACTTAGGCTAACAAATTTAAAACTGATGCACATAGACATTTAACACTCAAACCAGTGGTAGAAACCGTAAATTTGAAGAAATTAATCTGTTTGTGGCTATCTCACAGAGAGATAAATTTAAAATAGCTATTTTAAGCAGATAAATTATTCAATTTTTCAACTTTATAAACAAATAACTGTAGAATATTTCTTTAAATACATAATAAAGCACTTAAGAAGTCAAATATGTTCAGTTAAATAGAAAAATATAACAAGTTATGTAATTCAGAATGTCAGTCAAGTGCTAAGGCGACCTCGCCATATAAAATTGTTTTCATGGTACCACTATATTTAGGGTACTAATGGAAATGTGCTCGAAGTCTGCCTTTGTTGCAGGACATTTGCAACAGATTGCTAACAGGAGTGCTTTTTACTTAGGATTTTTATTCTGCTTATTTGGATTTACTTTGAAAAAACTGCAATGTGGTCTGCATCCTAGGCATTTGCTATTACTACCTCCGTACAAACTGCCGAAAGGGAAGGCTTAGTAAACACATAGCTTAACGCTTCTAGTCACTGGGAACTTGGGAACTGCTACGAACCAACACATTGAATCAAGCCAACCCTGTACTTTTGCACAAGTCACAAAAAAAATTGAAAGACTCCACACACAGACTTCTGAAAATAAAGAAATATTTGGAGGGAAAATTATGAAGTCGAGCTTAACCTGTCCTTTTTATTTCTCTGGAAAACTATGATTGAGAAACACAACAGGATTTTAACTATGGGATTTTAACAAGCCTGCTTTTCAAAGACATTTCGAAGACATTCATTCAGAAATTTATGGTGATGCTTGGGTCATTCAGTAGAAATACCATTCACCGCAACTACTACAGTGTGGGATAAATATGCATGCATTTTTTTGTACAAATACACATTTGATGAAGTTTCTTGGTATGGTATCTTTCTCTCTGAAGCGGTTATTTAATTTAGGTTTACTGTGATATACACTCATGGAATATGAACACACCTACCATTGATGTTTTCAAGATTTAAGCCACAGGCCTGTTAATCAAATTCAAATAAGCATAGCAAGCACAAGTCAGGAATCACACCTGGACTTGGACAAACAGAAATCATGTCCGTATATCTCAGGATGACATGCTGATAAAGTTTTGCTATCAACCTACAAAATAAACTTCTGAAATCTAATCTCAGTTCCACCCTAAACTGCTTTTGTCAATCTGGTCTTACATGAAAGGGTTATGTAATTTAATGGAATAAATTATCATGCATGATGTAATAACTTTTTTATAAATAAAAGCAAAACAAACTTGTTTTCAGTCCTGCCTATCAACAAGCCTCAGGACATCACAGCAAAAAAAATTTAATTAGCCAAGGGAGTTTCTGTATCACTTTTGAATTATCATTACCCCCAAAAAAAGTTCTCTTTTTATGCAGGAATTCTAGCCAGCTATATAAGGGGAACCTGAAACTGATTGCCAAGTATGGATTGTGTTTCGATGCCAAAGAATAAAAATGGAGACTCTACTCTTAAGACAGGGTTCAGTTTTCCTTAGTGAAATTTTGACAAAATGTAGTCAAATCTTATGATAAGAGCACAGACTATAGTTTCCTGGGATTCTGTACTGCAGTTACACTTAAGTGATGAGAATCACTTTGCCTGTTTTGCCTGGACATAACAGCTCAGCAATGAATCATCATTGTCTTGCTTTAACTAAAAACCGATGCCATCAAGCTCTTTCATCTTTCCGCAAATGCATCTAGGACACCATTTTCAAACTTAGGTGCCTAAACCTAAGACACCCAAATAAGAGACTACTGAAAAGTGCTGAGCAGATACAAAGCCCTCTAAAATCAATGGTCTGTATTCATCCCTGAATACAATTGATTCACATCACCCAAGCAGCAAAAATGAAGCATAAATCTTTCCTACCGAAATAGCCACAGATCGCCCCAAGAAAATGAAGCTCCTGGTAACAAGAGAACTGGATGCCAGGAAGAGAAGGCTGAGTAGACACCAGTTTATCTGATCAACAATCAAGAAGGTGTGGGACCATGCAGATGAACACAGCACTATAAAAATATTATGTTGGTGACTTGCTGTAAATTATTTTTTCTGTTTGGCTCTCTCCTACAGCATTGTTTCTTTGAATCACAACACAACACTAAATATTTATTTCACAATGCCTAAAGGAATATATGTATTGCCTGTAGCAACTAGACTGTACTGATTTTTTTTAGGGGATATTAGACAACTATTAAAAAATCCTCCAATTTTGTAAATGAGCAGAAATGTTGGTTTTACTTTGAAAGGAAATCTGTAACACAAAACGTTCCAGTATTCATACTGAGTGAGAGCGGCACTAAGGAAGACTATAAAGTATGCTAATCTTACTTTTTTTCTTTCAGACATAATATAAAGTATGAAGTCATCCTTCTAAGGATTTTAAGATAACTTTAATCTAAAAATAAATTGTGTGCTGTTCACAAGCAGGGGTATTTTTTTTCTAAAATTGGGCAACACGCTTCCTCTCAGCTTCGTCACTAGCTGCTGGAGTCACTGACATTTGTGAATGAAAAACATCAGTAAAACAATAATCAGTGCTGCCAAACCAAATAGTCTGCGTATGAAAATTTGGGAATCATTACTTAAATTTAAAAAAAAAAAAAGAAACATAAGAGGGTATTAGATATGTCTTTTTTTTTTTTTAAGTTATATTATTAGATTTTCTTCCAGTTTTGTGGTCTTTAATGTACTGTAGTTACACCAGACTGGACCTACCTGCCTGCTCTTTCTCTTCTCACATAAGGCACTTAAGGGAAATTAATTCATCACTGTTCTGTAACCCTTCAGAAAACTACTACTAAAACAATAAACACTCACGAATATGGAGCGTCATGATTTTAAAATCTTGATTCAATACACAAGTTCCACTTCTACATCATATAAATGAATATTCAGAATAAACAGGTTTGTAAACAGTGATAGTCTCCTACTTTCTGTAAAATGGACAAACACATCATGAAAGCTCCAAACTAGTGAGCAAACATAAAAATTACTGAAAACTGTTATAGCACAGTTGTGACAGGAACCAAAAACTACTTGGATCTCACTAATGCCCCAACAAGCTTTTAAGAAAGCTGCACGATCTCCCGTCTTACATTAATTATGGTGTCCTCAGAAGTACTGAACGCTTCATCTTCCAGGGAACCTTGGGTTTTGAGAGCTTTCAATATTTTGGAAGAGAAATTTTACTTAATGCACTTCTTCAGGCTTTTATTTGTCTACCTTAGATAAGATTATTTCAGCTTCCTGTTCTACCCCATCTAGTACTGTCCAGAAGCTCCACATCCAAAATTTGAGAAAATAAGTCTCAACCACTTCTTATTTACTTTAGTTACATGCCAAAGCACTCCCATTATGTACATTGTTGCCCTCCTATGTATACTCCATTCCAATTCTGTAAACCTTTATTCATACATATGCTACGAAGTGAATCAACGCTATGAACCTAAGCTTCCAGGCCAATCTTCATTATTTATAAAAAATAATGAAATGCATTTCCAGGATGTGGTAAAATACAAGAACTTTGGCCTTAACTATTTAATGCCATTGACATTAGAAGCTGTGTGCAGACTCTTAGGCTGACCAAAGATAGTCTGAAGGCTGTAGTACAAAAGTAGTACAAGGCCTTTCCATCAATCTAGTATCATAGCAGGTGATGTCAGAGGGAAGTTTTCAGAATGACTGAAGCTAGAATACTGTATTTATATATTAACTACATTTGCAGTTGTTGCTTATGAGTTGTTCAGTACCATACTGTCACATTTAGTCACTCACAGATTGGGAAAATGTTATCATTTGCAAGATAAACTCTGTCTTCTGCAAGCTCTCTTTCCTCCTTTTTCTGCTTATGCCTTTTTGCCTCCGTGTACTCTTTTGTCCTTCCTTCTGCATTGCCCTTCCTTTAGCAACTCCCATAGTCAGTCCTTATGGATTGTTTTTTTCTATTTTGTTCCACACAGGTTCTGATGTTTTGCTGTTTAAAAATAGTTAAAGCTAAAAAAAATGCAACCATAACTTACGTTTGGTCTCTCCTTTTCCTGTTGCAGCTACCAGAATGGTGATCATATATTTAATGTTGGCAAAGATATTACACTTGAATTTCAGAATTGGCCTATTCTCCAAATCGTTCATCCTCACAAAACACAAAGCTAAACTCTAATTTTCGTTCCCATCCCGCCCTAGCTATAACAGCTAGCCCTCTAGTTTTACCCCTAAAGATCACCATACATATAAATGCATCAAAATAACAATTTTCAGCAGACTGTTAGAGATAGACTGTTTAACTATGAATAGAAGTTCATAACATCTCTATTTCACTGCTATGATCTTGACATCTAACATTTCGTGCATTCTGGGGAATACCATAAAATGAGATAACAGTGAGGAACAGGCTTTATACAGCAATCAGAAACACAGTGGAATTCCTAAACTGCTCATTCCCAGATATTGTTTTCCATTTTTCCTTTTCATATTTGTTATTAGTCTTTGTTGCTCAAACTACTGAAAACAGAGTTCTCAGTAAATTGAGGACTGGAAGCGTTACTGAGTGGTTTTTTTTTAAAATACTGTTTGTAAAGTTTCTTATGGATATAGATTCCTCTACACTTCATTATTCTCAGTAACTTTCCTTCCATTCTTTCCATATTTCCTGCCTTCCTATTCCTTGTAACTACCATCCTCTATCTTCTGTGCATTCCTCTTGTTCATCCTGTAGATGCAGTAGACTATCCTGCTTCTGCAGTGTTCTTCCAGTCTCACCCAAAATTACCGTGTTTTTAAAGACTTTTAAACAAAAAATTGTATCTTTTGTCCAAGTCTTCAGCCCTGGTAACCATCATAAAATTCTGTCCCGGATGCCTCTGGTCTCCTCCATTCCATTTTCTCATTTCAATAAAGACTAGCAGGACAATTATTTTAAAATCCTTAATTGCCTACACACGTAAACATGCCGCACAAGCACAGCCAGAAGCAAAGGGAAATTAAGAACATTATTTTAAAAATCAAACTATCATTTCCTACCAATTTGCAATGTAAATCTTGCAGAACTTTCCTGCACCAAAGCCCACGTGATGCGAGCAGTATTGCTCTTCATCCTGATCCAGAGGAACACAATAAACCTGCTTCTGCCAGAGACAGAAAAAGCCACTCCTCATCTCACTCCACTCTTAAAAAGCGTACACTCCTTGAGTCTCCCAGTCCTTCCCATTCATAATGCTGGGGCATGGAAGAGCTGAGCGAGCACTTCCTCCTCCCCTCAAGGCACTTTAGGAACAATTGACCGGCTCCTATTTTTATAATCCAGCTTTTCTAAATCCCTAATTAGAGACCCCACTTTGATGTGGGTATCTCAAAGCTGTTTTATAACGTATCTTTGCAAGTTTGTCACTAATCTGTCTTCTCCACACCTACCCGAAACAATTGAATAAAAATGGAAAATAAACCGTCTCTGGCGGGATCACCACAGCATACAACTATTTCACAAGGTTCTGGGCTGAACCGCTTTGGATATCAGTGTGTCAAAAAAAGACACATTTTTCAAAACTGAACTTTATATAAATGTTAAAAACATTCACCACTATTGTTTTTAGGTTTTTGATGATTATGTAGCATATTACATAAATTGACTGAAAATACTTGCCCAGGCAGATATATGCCCAAGCTTTGATGTGCCCAAAGACAAAGCGCAGCTGTAAGGATTTGTGCATTTGGCTCACAGAGCTCAAGGAGAGACTCTGAAACTGGCCTCATACATGGCTGCCTTAAAATAACAACTGTCTTTACTTTAACCACACCAAAGCAAGTTTTCCAACCATTCCATTTTTGTTTTCTGTCTGTGTGTGTAAACATCTGATTTTGCATACTGCATTTATTTTCTTATGAGTTGTGGCGCTCATAGCCAGTGAAGGAAAACAGAAAGAAAATACTGAAAGACAGCTTAGTTAGAAAGACATGGCTTCATATTCAGGGCACCAGAACTGTCTTTAAAAGCATAAAGGAAAAAAAGCCAAAAAAACCTGTTTTCACCACAAGAATAATATTTATAAAATTCAATCCCAAAACACATACGTTCTTGTAAACCATATATCTTTTGTGTGCTTTATAGCATCCCAGAGAGTTCAGAACATGCAATTGTTAAGAGAGAGGACGTACACAATACCAAAGTATTCTCATAGCTTCCTTTACCATGTAAAGCTGTTCCCAAACAGATCATTTTACTGATGTGCATTACAGCAAGCATCTTTCATTGGAAACACTTCAAACAAGGAAAATTCCACAAGAGAGAAGGCTACTGCCTAATACATTGCAGTGATATGACCTCTTGACCGCAAGTTTTTTGTATGTGTATCACAAAAGGCTCTTGACACCTGTCATTTTCAGAGATTAATAAAACCATTTTTTATAAAAAAAACCCTATAATAGTGTTAGAGCTGAAACAGGTGAAATCAGATGCAGTGTAGTGCAGTACAGCTATTCATTTTAACCCCTTTCCCCCTTTGTATCTGTTTTAATTTTGGCTCGTTACTACAAATTCTTACAGATGGCAGAGCTATTGTATTAAAATTCACCTCTTTTTTGAGCGGCTTCAGAGCAGAAACGTTACCTTAATTTTAATTTGATGAGAAACTCTTCGATAAATTTGGTATGCCCAGCTAGCTAAAACTGCCTTTTAATTGATTTCTATGACTTCCATAAGGTGGGACAGCAAAGGTACTGGAAGGCATCAGTAATGGAAGAATTTCCCAGTATTACATAAGATTGTACAATCCCTGTAAAATCAAAATATACAATAAAATATATATCTACTAAGCCATAATTAAATACTTGAAACATGAAGGGGGTTGTTTGTTTGCCTTTTTAGTGTTGTAAACATTTCTTTTGCTTTAGTGTGAAACTCTAGCCTCATATATTGAGCAAGGACAAGATTTTACCCACAGTATATAAAATATCTTTTGGTGTGAATCAGAAAGTGCATAACATACGCCTTTCTATATTGTCATTCCAGTCTGAATTTTACCACCTCAGGTCTTTTGCTGCGGAGTGTTTTGTGTCTATGAATGATTTTAACAGAGCGTGTGACTCCTTCACATGGGAAGGAAGGAGGACAACAAATCCACATGGCACTATCCCATCTCAGCGCTAAGAGGATTCTACACCCAAATTACAACAGGTTCAAATTATGAGAGATCCTTTATCTGAGAAGCATTACTGTGTCATGGCTGCACAACACAGAGTTTTACACTGATCTGCACGGCTCCTGTGACAGCGCTCACATCTTCCACCACAGAGGCACTAACTTCATGCAGGCAAAGAACCAGAGCAACAAAGCGTACAGTGCTGAAGAATGGCAATTAAAAAAATGTACTTAATTCACTGTCACACATATATTGTGACTGTAAATACTTTTATGAGTATATCACACTAAGTATATTTAGGCAAAGGCATCACTAGCATTGTGTCTTTCTTAATTGAGTATATTTTTATCAGAAAATGAAGTTACCCCTGGGAGGATGCAGGGAATACTGCAAGACTGCAATAAGGAAAAAGAGCTTCAGAAAACATGATCAAGGCCACACGTCTTCCCTATCTCTTTCAGCTCCCCCATATCCTTCCCCTCTTCCCAGTCTGCTGCTCACTGCCCAAACTCACTCCATCCTCTCAGCCCTGGCTGGTGTCTCCCATCTCTCAGCTGCTTCCCTCCAAGTCCTTCTGTCCTTGCCCAACCCCTCTGACTCTCCTTTCCCTTTGGCCACCCCTCACCAATACCACCACCCAGCAACTGCTCCCCTTGCCTTGCTTTAACTTCCCAGACCCCTTACAGCTCTGAGGGCACGGACCAGAGGCGCAGCCACTCTGCAGTCCCTTTAGCTGAGCAAGTACAACAAATGGGCCAGTGGTATGTGCCAGGGTAACTCGCTGCTCCTCACCTTCCCACACTCAGCAGCAGGAGGGACTCCCACTACAAGGGATCTTTGCAGGAGCCATATGCTCACCTCCTACAGCTTCAGCTCACCTCCTACAGCTTCAGCCTGACCTCTCTTTCTCCAAAAAAAAAAAAAAAATCACTTGGTGTCTGTTGGCTCTGCAGCCAACCGAAGGAGCACAAACACTCCATCTTCCCAGCTGCATGCAAGACCACGGAAGTCGACCTCCCTCTGATGGCTAGGGAGTGAGTCTGGGGGATCTGGCTCCTCAAGGCACCTGTGGCCTTCAGAAATATCTCCCTAAGAGTTGCCTTTGAAAATACCTGAAACCTCACTGTTCCGTGGTTAATGGCCTGGACACCAGATAAACCTCAGAAATGAAGACTCATTTGTCACACCAAAATATGAGAGCAAATATAAAGGGAGCTTTGCAATTCCACTATTCCACTATGAGGGAAAACTGACCCACATTTGTGAGGGTGAGTTGGAGCAGCTCTCCAGACCAGTCTGTTACCTGTCCAACCCACTCTCTATTTTTTTTTTAATCCCTAAACAAATAGTTTGCCTTATTGCATGCACTGAAAAATGTGGAGGGGAGAGTCAACTCTTGTTGATTACAATATATCTGTGTTAGCTAAAGATAATATACTTTTAAAGATTTGTGATATATTTATCAAAAACAGCAGGGGGAGGGCTGAAGCTCCAAGGTAGTTGTTTTGGCCCCTTGGCTATGCATTTTATACTTTTCTTATGTAAGTCTTATTTGGCCATTTAACAGCATGGATTGATTTAAATCAAATTGTTTAAATCACCAGTTTTAATGACAATTTAAACCAGCATGCAGGAACCCTTGATTTAAATAGTATATTTTTAGTCTTGTTTTGTATTTGCCTAAGCAGAAGTTCTTTGTCACTGATTCATTGAACCATTAGGCTAGGCTGCTGCTCAATAAAACATGAGCTCTTATGTTAAATTAGTTGTTTCTTTTTGCTATTATGAAATGCACATTTAAATTCCTTGTTTTTTTTACATTTAATTAAGTTGGATATATTTCTTACTTAGAAAATAATAGGGCTTTATTTTTTATCTTGCTGCAGTGTATTGAGATGGAAATTAGAATTAGATTCAAAATAGTATTTTAAAACTGTTTTGTATTTATTAGATTATTAAAATATCTAAAGTTTAGTCATTTATTATAGAAGGACTTTTATACTCTAGTGAGTGAACTGGCCAATAGTTTCTGGTAACTAGAAGCATATTTTCAAAAGCAGCTAAGGATACATACAGACACATAAAGAAACATCCCTCCCACGGTTTCTAAAATGAGTTAAGTACTTGACTGCCACGGAAATAATCTGGAAAAGGAAAACAAGTCAGATAGACTGTCCTTTTAGTAACTGCTGGATTTTTCAGCCTTGAATTAGCATGTCCATTGAGGGACAACAGAAAAATGTTTCTGTGCAGCAGAAACATATTTCTGCAATAAAAAACAGGTAAGTACTAGCATTCGGTCTAATTAAAAGCGTTTTAATGATAGACACTTAAATGGATGACATGGCAACATTTTTACAAAGAATGACTAGACTCAGAAATTTAGCATGCCTTCCTTTGATTCTGACAGCAATTAAAAAAGCAGGTCTTTGTTTCATTGAAATTTGAAGAGAATTCACTGATGCAACACGTCTGCTTTATCTATTTAAATGCTTATAAAAGGCTGCAGCAATTTTAGACCTATGTAAGTATTTTCATACTTCAAATGTTAAATTTAAGCTGGGCTATTTTGCAAAAGGAATCCATTCCAATGCAAATAACCTAAACTGCAATTTTAAAAGTAAATGTTTTTTTCCCCTCAATACTACTTTGGATCCAACTCATCTTGAAGTTTGGATATCTAAAGCCTAAAATATGTTGACGGCTATATCTTTAAAGAATGCAGTGGCATTGAGTGGTCATAATTTAACTCATTCTACTGTTGTAACGCAGAAAAACGTACATAGTGCAATACTTTACGAACCTTACCAGTCAGTTTACTTGTTTACTGCTAGGTCTTGTAGCCCTTAAATAAACGATTTGTATAATTAAGGACAAAAGGATGAGGGCAGAAAACTCAAAGAAGTTAACTGTATCGCTTGGAAATTTGCAGCAACAATGCTACATGTTAAACATAATATTTATCTGAAGTATGGGTTTGTACTTTTTATGACTGTAAAATAGGATCCTTAAATTATATATTTCACAAATACACAGGCTTTTATTCCATGACTCCTGTTAAGTTATTACCTTTGCATCAGTTAAGCTCTTTAAGTATATGCTTATTTTTAGGAATGTGCTACACATTCTCTATTAAACACAGCAGATAAACATGTGCTTGTGTCCTCTTCAATTAAGTAGGCTTGCTCCCTAAAGCACTTTCAGTGTAAATTTATTGTGTTAAATTTATGTTTTTCTTGGTTTACTGCTATGCATCTCCTACTGTTTCTGCTGTATGGCACAGTCACAAATGAGTTATAATATTTAGTGTTAGCTGACATTAGCTACCCAACTCTAAGCTTAGAGATTACGGGCCAAATGTATTTATCTTAAAGGTATTTATCTTAAGTATATTTTTACTTTCACTTTGTAAAATTTTACTCTATAATTGGACTCTTAAAAAAAATGGATGATGCAATTTTTAAGATCTGAGAGCATCGTTCACACTTTCTCGTGCAAGTACTTCACGTAATCTGTATCACAGAGCTCAAATAACACACAAATTGAAATTCTGCATTCAGTGTACTTTTCTGGACTTGATAAAACGTGTCTTTGTTTATTTTGCATTTCTCAGAGTTCTACCACAACAGAAATCACACAGAATTTGCTTCCTAGTATGTATTTTACGTTGTTAATATTGATCGACTTGGATTTTGACAGTAAGAGAGTTTAGGCTAGGCATTATGACTAAACTTGAGCAAGTATAATTTTGTTCTCCCCCTCATATGCTTACTCGCTCTCTTTTGTTTTATTGAGGGTAGTAGTGAAGGCAGGCATGTTAGCACAGATTTTTTTTCAGAGAATTCAATTAAGGGCAGTATCTGTTATCATGCCAAAAACCAAGGTGCTTTCTCCTTGTGTGAAAAGCCCAGCAGCTGCAGTGGGCAAGGAGGGGTGCCAGTGGTCAGAGGTGACCAAAAGAAAAGGACAAGCGTCAACAGGCATCAAGGCTGCGAACTGGGAAGCTGGGGCCGTAAAAACGGTGTGTTCAAGACGGAAGGATGGGTGGGGACTGTAAAGAGGTAGGGATATTAATTTGAGAGGGAATCTAAATTAATGTGGGAGAAGGCCAAGAAACCATCTGCAGGAAGGACTGCTTGGGTCCATCGCAGGCCACAAAGGCTGCTCTGCTTACAACATGTACGGATGTTCCTAACCTAAGTTTCTTCTGTCCCAGAGCCTCCAAGAGCTTCTGAACCTTCAGTTCCCACTCCACAATTCATCTTCCTTCTCTGGTCTCTGCTTACTTGAGCCCCCAGTATAATTCATAGCTCCTCGTCCTTTCCAATAAGCCACTGCTGCCTTCTCTTTTGCTTTGCAATACAGGAACCCTATTCTTTCTCTATAGATAAATTATATAAAAAAAAAATTAATAGCTCTAACTTTCATGATGCATTTACCCACGAAAATGTATTTAAGAAACATCGATATTGATTGCCATTGAAACCCATAAGGACATTTGACATAGCCGTCTTTCCTCTTCATTTTCATATTTACAAAGTACGCAGAGTTCACCTTTCAGTAACTATCATGTTTGAGTGATTTAATAGAATTTTAAGGATTCATACAAAGTAGAGGGGAATAAAATAATGCATCAACTTACCCATTTTCCTTGGTTTTCTGTGTTAAGTCAATGCTTTAGAATATATTCTGTAGGATAGATTTCATTTAACGTTTCTGGGCTTGTTATGTCTTTGAAACTTCAAAAGACATCTGAGAGTATGGTAGCATGTTTCTAATTCATGTTTAATATTAAAAAAAAAAAAACTTTGAGAAACATGTGAGACTGTAAATGGATAAAGGTTAATGTTAAAGATATTTCTAAAAGGATTAAAATGTTTTTTATGTATCTTATTACCACACATAATTTAGATAAATTCTACCATCTTCACTGATGTTCTCACAAACAATGACACAACTCTACCTATATGCCAAATGTAATGAATCCCAAAAACAACTGTTTCATTAAGTCTTGCCTATCATTTATGTCCACTGCTTGAATTTCCACTAAATCCATAAATGTTCTAATTTTCTCAGGATTTCTGAGAAATACTTCAGACATGATTAAAAAAATACTTAAACTTCACACAATTAATATTAATGATGCATTTACTGCACATCAATTACTCCAAGGATACAGATTAAGAAGATGATATTCACCTCCTCAGCTGGAGCTACACTCACTTCTGAAGCACTGTCATCCACTCCCCTGCAAGTCCAGTCTACGAAGGAAGCAGAGGAGCAAATCTTGCACAGGATCTGCTCTACATTTCAGGCTGTGATGACAATTTCCTAACATGATTACTGTCATGTCAAAACACAGAAAGTGAACACACTCAGGATGCTAGAGACATTTTTCCATTATGAAAGGGGCCAGTAGGAAATACATTCCTACTTTCAAAGGATTTTTGTTTCCTAATGTGTTAGGTCCTCCCCATCTGGAAGCATCTCGGAGATGTTCTTATTTAGGACAAATACACACACTCACATATAAGATCTCTGCATTACAACATTAGATAGTTGCACTCAAACTGTGTTCCTCCTCACTGAAATAAAGGCTCAAGCACACTGATGTTCCTGCTCCTTTCTAATTTCACTATATAAACCAGATAAGTAACATCTTCTACAAGGTAGTGTTTCACAGAAATCCTGACACATTTTTCATGTTATATGCATTTTGCTTTCCGTTAACTTATTTATTTTTTTTTACCATTATTGTCCTAAAGCAGGACTAATTGTGATAAAGGACTATTAGAAACAATCCCGTCTGAAATCAGGACAATTTCCAAGAGCAGGTTCAGTGCATCACGTATCTCAGATCCACAAACACAAGAACTTTGCTTGCATTAGTGCTGTCTACAACAGATCACAGATTCTATCATTAACTTTATTTACTTGTGAAGTCAAATCTTGAAGTCTGGGACTGGATGGTTCCTTATGGCTTGTGTCTTATGATTTAAGAGAAAGAGAAGATAGGCTGTTCTTTGTCATTTCTCCTGAGAAAACTGATAGCAAAGCCTCAAAGACGAACACAAGATTCCACGGACTCCACAAGTTTCCACAGAACATCCTCCAGAAGAATGATGAAGGGGCCAAAACCATAAAATCATCTGTGACAGAAAATTTTTAGGCACCCTTCTCCCCCACTTTCTGAGACTTGTAGGAGGTTTGCGGTAGAAAAATCAATAAGATGCACAGGTTTGGAGTGCACCGAAGGATGGACTGATGCTGCATCTGAAGAATAATTTGTGAAAGGAAAGCCCTCTTACTTATTGCAGAGCTTTGCTATCATTTTCTGTATTTTAGGATATAGTTAAAAGGATTAATAAAACAAACCACTAAGTTTATTATTTATAGGATACCTGGAGATATGACATACAGGGAACACCAATCTTTCCTTCCTCTTTTCATTTTGATAAAAGAATTTCAAAGAACGAGCACTCTGAGATGACAAATTACTTTACAGTTTGAAGGCTTTTACATGTGAAAACTGGCAGTACAGTTTGATTCTTGCACAGTCTGGAGAGAGGCAACTGAGGAACCTTAAGAATATAAGTATATGAAAAGATCATACAGCCTAAAGAAAGCAACAAACAAAAAATATATGGAGTACCCTGGAATTGCTCTGTATATCTTGACAAACATAAATTAGATTAAACGGTTTGGTTTTGATTTATAAAAGTAGCACATTCTAAAATTACATATACTTATGTCCTACTCATATGCATAGATACCATATATACATGTTACAATATACATGTTTTCTATTACAATAGCATCCTAAAGACCTAACGATTTCAACAATTATGATCAGGTGCATAATATAGGGAACTAAACACCTAAATACAACACAGAAGAAATTGGTAACTATAACCTTCCCAGATAAGAGAACAAACACATCTACATCACACCCATTGCTGTGACTGCAGCACCAGCAGACAGACATACATGAGCCAAGTTTTAACTAGGTTAGTGGGTACTGCTGGTTGTGACAGACGTAGCTCAGGGCAAACTACAAAACTCAAAGGATCTGGGTGAACGTTCAGGCAGTTGAGATTTTACTGTGCTCTGCAAAGCTACAGGTACAACACTAACAGCACACACACAAGCTAGTTTAAAGTTAGCTCAGATAAACCAGCTTCTCAAGGAAGCTTCTTCATTTAAGACTGTACCCCTTCTAGGCACCCCAAGGGAGAAGACAGGCTTTACATCACAACCTAAATCTTAAAGCTTAAAGTGAATTTCTTCCTCAATCTATTTCCAGAGTTTTCACATTGAAGTTCTTGATGAAAATTACTTACTACTGCCACTGCAACCTTATTCAGTCTTTCTTTTTGAGCGGACACATACCCATTTTGATGGGAGGCAACACGCTGCTCAGCTTCTTGGATTTGGGTAGCAAGTCATATCTGCTTCCCGCCCTGAACTTCTCAGGCACAGTTTCACAGTAGAGAGATCCCAAAGGTAACATTTGGTTTTTACAAAAATCGTTTGCTATCTACAACTTAGCTAGACACATCTTTGGAATGAAGCTGGTAAGAACTTCATTGGGATGGGACTGCATGCTAATTCTGTCTCTTAAAACTGCATTTCCAAGTATTTGGTACATGATTACACACTATTCTGAGGTTAAAACATCCAACTTCGAGAACACCTCCTATATAAACTACAACAGCCACAGAGACAAGTACTTTGCTAAACAAAAGAGAGTAAAACATTGGTATGCACAGGCATCAAGCTCAACAGAGAAAAATACATAGAAGCCCAAGTTTGTGTGGCCAAGAGAGACAGATGAGAAAGGGTAAAGGTGAAAGGAGCACAATGTGGAGGGTAGGATAAGGAAACGGAGCCAACAATAACAGATACAAAGCCAGCAGGAAGAATGAGGGAAAGGAGACCCCATGGAAAAAGAGCCAAAGCCAGCAGGCGGAGGGATTCAGTGGGAACAAGAAGAGATAATCAGTTTACAGATTTAAAATAAATCCTCAAATTAATAAAACAAATAGTAATTTAGAGGTCAGCAATAGAAGCATCTATGGCCTCTTAGAAGCAGTCTACTCTGGGCAATGCTTTATTACTACTATCCTTGAAAGACACATATTAATTTTGCTAATTAATCTCTAAATCCAACATCAAGGTTGAATTATTCTAAATAACAATATATAAACACTTCATGCTACACAATATAATAACATTCCGTTCAGTCTTAAATAGCCCCATGGCTGCAAAGGCTCTACACAAAGTGTAATGCAAAGTGACTACAAAGGAATTTCAAGTCTAATATGCCCACTCAGAGATGTAAAATCCACCCATTCAGATTCTCTTATGAAGAGAAGCTGCCCAATCTAATTCCTACAAACCACGCTTAGCTTCAAAATGATCTTCAGATTGCCTTCTGCTAGCTTAAAATATTTGCCCTGTTGCGTTGGAGAGGGTGCAAAGGGCATTTGTTTCTTTGACTGACTGGCATACTGCAGGATATTTTAAATTTTCAATACAATCGACTGTTTCTTCGTAGATTAGTTTGATGTCCACTACGGAGAATCGGTGACCTAGAGTACTTCCTAAAATTAGTTACATACTTAGCAGGGCCCTCTTTAGACATTTACATATATACAAGTTCTGCTTCTTTCTGTTCTGAGATCCCTAAAGAAAGAGAAAAAACAAATCATACTGATTGCACTCAGTATGCAGATAGAAACAATTATTTATGGAAATAAATAAATGAAATAAGACAGAAATACCTCTTGTACCAAATAGCTGTCAGTTGTGACTGCTGTCATTCTGACACATAACCCATAAATTTAAAGTAATTATTTCTCCTTTGGTACACTTAACCAAATTGAATTCACACTAGAATCAATTTAGTATTTCAGACAAAATCATACATATTTGTAAATACACATATATTTGGTTAGGGAGCATTTTTGTTTCCTGTCACTTCATATCCCTCGTCTTCTTTCAGTGCATTGATTATATGGCATCTCCTATTCATGGATTTCCACTATACTGGTGTACTGGTGTTATACGTTATGTTGCCTTTAACTTCAGAGAAGCTCCACTGGACAAGCTAGATGTTGGTACTTCTTTCTCATTACCATGAGCTTTCCCACTATGCAGCTTCACACAAAGTTCAGCTGTACTCCAGCTTTAATATACTTTTGATCACCTTATCTTCAGTTTGTCCTCAAAGATTACATTTAAATCAAATTATTT
>NC_071466.1:190577998-190587998 GCF_028500815.1 Rissa tridactyla | reverse complement strand
ACGTGGTCAATTTAAGTAACAATAAGTGCAATCAGATGCACTAAAAAGTTTTCTATTTGGGTTACATATCATCAGAATTCTTGATGGCATCAGCTTTTGCCACAGGTGTAGTAGTTGTGGATTTTTACGTCAGTTTTTAATATAAACTGCCTGTACAGTATGAGAAAACTAATTTGCTCTTTCGAGGAGTCAAAACACAAGTTTCTAGTGATTTAGTAAATAGAACTACTGTCCAACATACAGAAACATACGTGTTTTGTTAATGCCTAATTTAAGACTTCACATTATAAACAGAAACACCCTGTTATTTTCCTCCTTTTTAAATAATCACAAAGACAAAACATGTAAGAAAGCAAAACTTCTATTTCTACATCATCAGGATAACTTAAATGCTAGCATCACCTTTTTCCTTTTGTAAATACTATTTTTATTTTCTATCAATGAAATGCCAGTGGTGATATGCTAAAAAAATAAAACTACTTTGGAAAAATAATTTTAAACATAGTCAACTGAAACAGCTTCTTACCAATAAATTCCCATAAAACATTTAAAAAGATTATCTTGGTAGAACTGACTTAATGAATACTCAAAATGCAAGCTCAAATCTACCCTGTAAAGCAATCATGGTTTTTTAGCAACTATTTTGACCTTAGTGACACAAACAATTAATTCTACAAACTTAATATCAAAATAAAATTCTACATCTAATGCAGAATAATCTGTCGATGTATTTAATCAAGGATATGCTTTTCCCATGTATTATAAATTCTAGTATCAAACACTGATTTTAACAGACAAGAAAAAAAATTAAAGTGAAAACCTCAGAAGTGTATGAATGTACATATGAGAGAGGGGGAATGTCTCGTCGTAAGCCAAAAAAAAAACATAAGAAACAAGTCTGAGCAGATTACAGTTTGCATCATATTTCAATAATAAAAATCTACATCCACTTTAGTAATATTTATAAATTGATAAATATCGACAGTAAGATAAAAAGTTGCTTACGTTCTAGTCATACATCTTCAAAGCCGACCTGATGACTTGTGACAGCACCCAATCCATTTATCAGCAAGTATATATTACAATATATTACAGAATACTGTCATTCTCTCTTGATACATGGATGAGGAATAACTCCGTGATTTAAGTCAAACTTCTCATTTCTATATAAAGATCACAACAACATTGTTCACCAAGCCAATAACAGGACTGCCCAAACTCCATATAATTGCTTATAAGAAACTAATGAAGTCTATTATTTTAGCTTATTTATTTTCTATAAATCACCAATTTGTGATCGTAATGCCTGAACAAGATGCAAGTCTTACATAACTTAAAATTTTTAACTTAGCCTACCTGCTCTTTGTACAGTCTAAAATTTCTCATGTTTTACTTCCCCAGCACATATTCGTGTGACAGCGAAAACTTATTTTGTGATTTTACTCAGCTGATATAGTTATTCTTAAGCATTAGTATCGCTTTATGTGGCTGCCCAGCTGAAGGAAATGTATTAAAACCAGAAATCATTTACTTGCTTCCTATAGAAAAAGCTATAACAAACTTGATTTGTTTATTTGAAGGCCCCAAATAAAGTGACTAGAGAAGCCAAAACCAGAACGTTAAACTACGACATCAGTACATTATATCTTGCACATATTTAAACAACAAAAAATCTTAAGAATAATAACTGCAGGTACAATGGGGTTTGCTCTGATTTTCTACTTGTCAAAGTTTGTTAAGCAAGTCACATATTAAAGATAACGTTTTAGGGAGTTACTACAGTGACAATAATAAAACCAGCCATCATTTTCCTCTTAAATCATATTTCAAAAGGCACCTGGTCAAAAACAGAAAAAAAAATTTTAAAAAGAGGAAGAAAAGCAAAAGTAGCATAAAGCTATGTCCATTATTTAAAGGACACCCTACTGCATGTTTACTAGTGTTTATGTTTCACATCAGCATATTTTATAGAAGGATTTATATGCCTAACTCAAGTTGTATTTAAATCCTATGGTGCAGACCCTACCATAAAATGCCTCTTGAGTCCTATTAACTGTACCCATGGTTTTACTTTGCCTGTCTGCTTACTTAAGATCTAATCACAGTTTTGAAGAAAAGATTGTCACTTCTAAGCCTGTCCCCTCAGAACCTGTCTGTTATTAGTACTCAACTGGATGTTTTCATCTTCAGTTGTTATTCTCTGTGGTCTTTGCAAATGCTATCTACTGGAATCTGTGACTGTATGGACAAATTGGCTACAAATGCCTAGGACTGCTGCTTTGAGAAATATGTAAGTGGCACATTATTCTGTTGGTATTTTTGTGTTTTAAAGTGTTTCACTTAAATTTAGTTTTCTAAGCATTTTCACCAATTAAATACATACTCTCTCAATAAAAGTTTTAAAACGCTGTTCTCATCTGAACACCTGAACAAAGGTGATGGCATGCTTTTCAATGAAAACAGTATTAAATTTATATATATGTATGTATGTATATATATAGATAAAACTGTATATTAAAATAGTATATATACACAGTGTACATATATAGATAATAGTGTGTGTGTATATATACATATATAGGTGTAAGTCTGCTGAGAACTTAATGAAGACACCGAAACCTATATTTCTTCACGCTGTAATACTCTAAGTGCTCAATCGTTAAAACAGAATACACTTGAATTTGAAGCAAGGCACAGATTTAAGTGTTAACAACTTCTCATATTTCAATCTACAACTATTTAATTCTTCCACATTTTCTGTCACCATTTAAAATATTTAACTATAAATGTAGCTAGTGTACACTGCTTAATTCAGCACTAAGAATGATTCAATTTTAAGAGCTATTATGACCTGTTATTTCAGAGGCCCGTACACATGCAATTTATCTATCGTGTTAAAACATGTTTCTATAAAACAGGGTTTTTATAATATTTTATCTTACAGCAGACAACTTTCCTTCTATTAATGCAATACCTGACGTTGTAATAAAAAATCTCAGTATTTAGAAATGAAGGGTTTGAACTCCAAAGGTGCTGAGTGGCCTCAGCAGATGAGAGGACCAGACACAGAAGACTTTGAAGAGTTCAGAGCACGTACTGGCACTCTGCAGAATCAGACCTCAATTGTTTACCAAACAAACTGTTAGGGCTTCACTGAATTAGTACAATCTGCATCCCCCGATGGGGAGGCAACTCTTTAGGTAGGCAAAGGAGAAGGAATTATGTTTATGCAGGTTTTAAAAGGAAAAGAAATCTTACAGTGACAAAAATTAATTGATTGCACCTCATAAATAGATGGTGTCAGCAGTCAGACAACAGTCTACTTTTACAGTTTTAAACTAAAAGCAGTCCTCCATTAACTCGTTGAGAAAACAAACAGACAAACTTAAAACAATGCTTTAAAAGTGAGAATGGAAACATACCTACAGAAAAGCTGCTTGTCTCTTTTCCCATATTTTCAAAATCACACATCCAAATTACACTCACGCACACATGGACGGGCACATGCTCGTTTTTGTTTCAGTGGTTCTGAACTAACCAGCATTTTTTATTTACACCTACGACAGCAAAGCATCTTTATTGTGAGAAGTCACTCTGGTCCCTTCACCCCAGCTCCGACTTTGGAACAATTCATCGCAAGCGAAGCGAAGTATCAAGTAATGTGGCCCTCTGGTGGAAAGCTCTGCATCACGTCCTACGCGACCGAATTGCACAGTAAACTAACAGATTCTGAAAACATGCACGGCAAGGCTTCGGCACAACTTTTATAAATACGCCGCGGGATTTTAATCACCAGGCGAGCGTGGTGGTGTGCAGCAGTGTCAGCAAGACGTCGCTGCCACGAAAACGGGATCCTGGCATTTCAGCATTAACGTGCACAAAAACAACAACAAATAACGCCCCACGCTCTTCACTTGCACGACACTTCACATTCAGCACGCACAGAGGGTCTGCGGAAAGGGTGCCCGTCCGAAAACAGCCCTTTATTTGTTTAAAAACAAACAGGAAGCAAAACAAACTTACCTGCTGTTGTTGCAGATGCAGCAGTTCTACTGTGCTTACTTCAGTGCTCGTGTCACCACTTGATCTTCCATCTCTGCTGCCAGCATCTAATTGGCTGCTTAGAGTGCTCATTCCATTTTGATTCATTGAACTGTTGCTTATTGTCTCTGTCGCAGATTCCTGCATCATGACTTAATACCTAAAAGTGATTAAGAAGTATCAATTAACACACGCGTTACACCTTCACACTTCCATTATCAAGATGTCCCTCTCTGCCAATTACACAGACAGCATCTTTAGAAGAAGAAAAAAGCCTCGCGGAGCCGTTTACCAAGAAATGCGATGCAAACTCTGCTTTCATACAGATACTAATCACCGGAATTATGGTTTCTATAAGCAATCTTTGTGTGCTTACATTTAACGGCCAAAATAACACACCATGCACACAGCATGGTCAATAGCATTTATGAACGACTACATTTTAAAGTCTACCTATAAAACCAGTTTAAATGAAGGCACGATTTCACACACTGCTCTATATTTCCTATTATCTAGCTTTGACAACCATGGATGACTATACAGCCTTATTTAAAATATTCACTATCTTGATTCTGTCAGAATTTTACAGCATATCTTATGCAAGGCTGTTGTTTAATGATGCACAGCTAATCATACAAAATTAAAATTTTGTAAGGGTGTTACAAATCATATGGTATCAACCAATGATAAATAGTATAATGGGCTTCTCCTTTTTTGTGACTAAATAAAATTTTGCCTCGGAGGCATTTTAAGAAAAAGCTCCTGCTGCAAACACGTCAGATATTGCCTATTTTTTTAATCAAACGGCTGATATTCATTTATTTTTCTGACATTTAAAACATTTAATACTGTCCTTCCTGGGAAGTAATTAAGCTTATGCATGAGCAGCAATCAAACTGTTCACTTGAAGATGACTTAAAACTCAATTTTAACATAGGCAAATAAATGAAAGATATAAAATTAATTTTCCAGGCATGTATTAGATATGAAAGCTGGAAATAAAATCTATCAAGAATATCACTAATGATTGTGCTAAAAACAGCATAAATTATGCATATTACCTTCTCTACAGTAATAAATGTTTTATCATTTTCACTGCATAAATATACTGTACTTTCAGGATAGCAATGAGATGTCCTGCCAAGATCAGTTGAAATCTTTGCAGTAAATAAAGAACCAACGTGCCCTTACAAACCAGAATTTCAAGGCGCATTTTGTATCTGTAATATGGAAAGGTCAACGTCTCTTCTCAGAGCCACCAAAGTCCTCTCCTGCTCTCGCAGGGTCAGAATGGACCTCACTTTCCTTCACCCTCGCTCCCGACGTACTGAAAGAGTCCCCACAACAACCTGGCTGAGCTGTGACTTTAAAAGACACCTCTGAAGGGAGAGGGATGTGTAAGCAAACTCAGGAAAAGAAACAAAGCTTGCTGCTTAGCCAAATTATTGAACGAAGTTATTTGTTCCCTTGGAAAGTATGAGCAATAGCCTTTCTCTGAAGAAAAAAGAAAAAAAAAAAAACAGGCAGGAAAAGGATCATTACAACTTTAACTACGTGCATGGGATAGTAATCAAAACGCTGTATGAATTAACACAAACAAGCACCTACAAGATAAAGTGAAAGTATATATTGTGTGAAGAAAGTTAAAATAGTAAAAGATGAGTTATTTAAAGATGGTCCGATCAAAAATAAACAGGATGCAAAAAACCCAAGCACTAACACAGTTAACATAAAGGAGGGCTGCTGTTACAGCCCAGTAAACAACAGCAGCACCAGATGTGTTTATGAACAAACAGCCCTTCTTAAACACTCTTACAAACATCAGCAAAATAAAATAATAGACATGGAAAATGTGATACACGCAGTGATGAATTTTACAAGGCAAAAACAAAGCTAATACTCTTTTCTGAGATTAGGCAGCTAATAAGTATTCAAATTAGGCATAAATTTTACATGTACAATGTTTAAAATATTCAGAGAAAAGGGTCTGATTGCCCTTAGTAGTTATATGAAAATTCTAATGCGGCTATGCCACAACGGTGGGAGCAGGCAGCCCTTTCCGATTTTTACAATATTTACTTTCAATAAAAAGACATGTATATCAGAGTGGAAATCTATTTAAAACACTTCATCAACTGTATCGTTACAAGGATTTGGAAATTCGGGAAATTCAAACATTAATCCTCTTTTAGTCAAACAAAGATTTAACCAACAGACAGGTTCGTCTTTTACAAATTCGAACGTTAGACAATAACAGTGGTACATTTAGCCAAGCGCATTAAAAGGGCAAAGGGGTGTAAATGTTAGATAATCAAAACATTAGAAAACACTCAGAAATTTAATAAATAAGTACATCAGCCCCCCTGTTTTTACATCTCTCCGACTCTTTCGTTACAATTAGCAGAGAAGGGTTAAACATCTTCCAGTTGATATTAACCAAAGGGTTTTATGTCTTGTGGATTTTGTATCCTTGCAAAGCCCCAGAGTGTAGTTCGGGCTCTGCATTTTAAGTTAAAGTGTCTGTGAGCCAGCAGAATCGGCTTTAACACAACATGACCAGTAACACTACTCTGGCGATAGAAAACAACAAATCCGACCCAACAGCTGTGTACGGAGAGAATGTAACTATAGAGTATCAATACTAAAAAGGGTAATTTATTTGGAAGTGAAGCGGAAGAAATACTGAAGTATTTGTATGAAGAAGGAAGAGTCCCTAGAATTTTATGTTAAAAATAAAAGCTTTTTTCTAGTTGTAAAAGGGTATTTTTAAAAACAATACTGAAACTTTGGCTTGAGTAATGCTCTGTGTTGGTTGTTCACAGCCCCCTTTTCACTGCCGGCAACTAAGAAAAGGCTGCTGGAAAAAGCAAGAGCGCAAAATCTTTCTCTTTTCCCCTCTTTTCTCTTGCATACACACACACACACACACGTATGCACGTGTATCTATACACATGCGTGTGTATGTACTATCAACTCTAAACCCTCACAAATTAAAGCACTGAAAATGTCTAAACGAGGATCATTCCTGATATCTATGTATCAGTAATTTCAGTTATTGGTCGTAAAATAATTGAAACCTGCAACATCTCACTAATCAAACTAATGTACTTTTTTCTTGCTTTAACAATACTAGTGCAGGTTGTTAGCATAAAAATCATAAATAAATACAAAGGAAATACAATGACCACCAGATACTGAGGCTGAAAGTTTAGTATTTCAAATAGGACAAGAAAAAACATACAAGTCCCTGTTTACACACATTTATACACATTCACACTTCCTAATCCTTCTCTTTTTCTCTCGCTGTCACACTCGCTGTCAGTCCTGAGCGTGCCTACACAGGCACGCACGCACACATGCACCCACATCCACAGACACGTACGTTCACCAGCACCTACTTCTGCTGTGATTCCCAAACTCTTGATGCCAAAGGTGAGACACAAGCGCTGCTACCAGGCATTTTAAACAAAGGTATGGGGAAAATATTTGCTGCTCTCTGCAAGAGAGAATGAAATTGTAGATTATTTTAGCGTGTGGTTGCGCTGCAGGTTGAATGCCTAATTCTGCCAGGGTACAGAGGCAATCACCCGCACCAAAAAGGAAATCCTGGTCCTGTGAAGTTAGAAGCTACAGTTTTACTTTTCTCCCCTGCAGTCGATTGTATGATTTCTGCACGTGCGTGTGCATGCGTGCACGCGTGTGTGTTTTAAGCCGGCGAGTCACTGTACAGATACTTATTCTCTACACCACTTCCCTTTTGAAACATTAAACTGACACTGGAACTGACTGCACAAGATTGCATTTTCTCTTCCTAAACAACTTGAATTGAAAGGTTACTTAGTGTAACAATATTTACTTGCAGAATTGTGTTGTTACCAAGGGTATAATGGATGGTGGCTATGCAGGTTTACGCAAGAATGAGTGAAGCATGAGGCATTAGCCATGTGTTTGACATGTTTCAAATTGCTATAATCCAGCATTAAACACACCCAGCAATTCATGCCATTTCTTGCAGCCATAATCTTGAATAAAGCGTGCACAACCACTTATTATATAAATTAGTATATGACTCCCTGTTATAGTCACAACAGTGCTTTTGTGTTTATTTTGCATCAAGATGTGGTCTTTTATTTGTACAAATAGCAGGATAGAGAGCCGT
The DNA here is from genome assembly GCF_028500815.1 of Rissa tridactyla. Taxonomy (NCBI): domain Eukaryota; kingdom Metazoa; phylum Chordata; class Aves; order Charadriiformes; family Laridae; genus Rissa; species Rissa tridactyla. Next base: position 190,579,798 of record NC_071466.1, on the reverse strand, counting down.
AGCTCAATTAGACCTCCTTACTTTATGATAGGGTGTACCGCACGCCAGGCTGGCGGGCTCTGCTTTGCCCTACCAGGTACGGGTTCTGCCGGCGCCCAAGCCCCCGCCTGCTGCTGCCGCCCGGCCCGGGAGGCGGCGGCGGGTGCGCGGGACGGGAGCCGCCGCCAGGGGGCGCCCCGGGGCCGGCGCCCCGCCCCGCCCCGCCCCGCCCCGCCGCGAGGCACGCCGGCCCTGCCCCGCCCGCCCCCGCGGCTGCGGGCCTTGCGCGGGCTGGTGGCCCTCGCTGGAGCTGCCCGGGCCGGTGGTCCTCCATGGCGCTTTATCATGGGTGGAGGCGAGCGGTAAGCTCATGTCCAGCTGCCGGTCGGTCCGGCGCTCCTATGTGGGACACCGCCTTTACGCCCTTGCGGAGCACAGAGCGTGCCGCATCCCGCCCCATCAGCACTGGAGACAAGGCGGATGGCAGCCGCCATCACCAACCACCTCCAGAAACCGTAGGGGCTGCCTGCCCTGCTGCGGGGTGAGCCCTCGAACCAAGGCAACACCCCCCCCCCGGCCCCGACCCATAACCCAACACCAGTGTTACGGTGCCCACGTTGGTGGACCCACAGACCAGAGAGAGCTCCAGCGCTCAGCCCCATGAACCTGGCACGCTCCCGCCTTCACCGTGTTTCACTGCCTACCACACGGCCCAAACTTCAGCCTTTTAAACCCAGTCTATGATGTAAAAGCAGAGGTGAGGAGCGAGGTTTAAATAATGGCAACTTTTGTGCTCTGCTGGAATTAATTCATCATTGACACAAGGCACAATGCATCTGAAGTCTTGCGCTGGTATGTTAAAAGTCTTTAATACTTAAGATTGCCTAATAAATCAAAATGCCAAATATGAAGGACATCGCTGAATGTGTGAGAACAAAAAATTAGACAAGCTAAGAGAATATTTGTAAAGGTGGGGTTTTTTTCACATTATCTAAAACATTTAGCTTTCAAAGTGTGAGTTAAGCAGATACATAAATGACTTCACTGCGTATTTTTTAAATATGTAAGTAAATGAATAAAATTTAAACAATAATTAGATCACTGCTATTGAAATATTGTAAAATAAAGTACCTATATTAGGAGGTTTAATATACTACTGTCTACTCAAGTAAGTTCTCTCTGTAAAAATGTGAAGTATGCTCAGACACCTTGTGCTGCAAGGGCTTTCAGGAAAACGGAGCTCCCAGTTGTGAGTTACAGGACCGATCTTGGCACAACCGGAAAGAATATGTATCACATCTGCATCAGTGAGCAAAGTCAGCACCTTTGATGAAAAAAAATAGAATTCTCATGGTAAAAAAAATCACCTTTTCAAAGCCAGCTAATGATTTTACTATTTAGAATACCTTCACCAGTGAAGACAGTAGTTGTGAGTAAAGTAACGGTTCAAAAATGGCTACGAAGGGCAGCAATGGGACGACAGTGTGTGGATCACAGCGTGGAGAGTGCTGCTATTGACAAGAATTCAAGCTGTAGTACGAAACTTAAGTGGGCACTCATACGATGGGTCTCTAAAGGCCATTTTTGAACACAGATTTACAATAAAATTGACAACTGGATTTTTGCAAATCATCACAGATGAGATTTATTTACTACAGAGAGGAGCCAGCAACCCCCTGGTCCACACACCCACACCCACACCCACCCACCCAAGTGCCAGGTAAGGAAAACGTACATCCTTCCTGCAGCATTCCATCTGAACAGGTGCACTCGGCTGACATAAGAAGGCGTTAAGAAATCAGATTAATTCATTTGTGCTGA